>NC_089240.1:93723286-93950786 GCF_963924675.1 Phocoena phocoena | reverse complement strand
TGTGTGTGAGATTGGGAATTATTCATTATGGTGTGTGTGTGTGTGATTGGGAATTATTCTTTATAGTGTGTGTGTGTGTGTGTGTGTGTGTGTGTGATTGGGAATTATTCTTTATAGTGTGTGTGTGTGTGTGTGTGTGTGTGTGAGATTGGGAATTATTCATTATGGTGTGTGTGTGTGATTGGGAATTATTCTTTATAGTGTGTGTGTGTGTGTGTGTGTGTGTGTGAGATTGGGAATTATTCATTATAGTGTGTGTGTGTGATTGGGAATTATTCTTTATAGTGTGTGTGTGTGTGTGTGTGTGTGATGGGAATTATTCATTATACTGTGTGTGTGTGTGTGTGTGATTGGGAATTATTCTTTATAGTGTGTGTGTGTGTGTGTGTGTGTGTGAGATTGGAAATTATTCTTTATAGTGTGTGTGTGTGTGAGATTCGGAATTATTCTTTATAGTGTGTGTGTGATTGGGAATTATTCTTTATAGTGTGTGTGTGTGTGTGTGTGTGTGTGTGATGGGAATTATTCATTATACTGTGTGTGTGTGTGTGTGTGTGTGTGTGTGTGTGTTGGGGAGCCTCTGATTGTGAGGCCAAGATGGTGAAAGAAAAGATGGTGGAAAACCTGAAGACCTGAGAAAGTGAGGCAAACTAAAGTGGGCACGTGGCATCTTATGGATCATTAAGCCTGTGGCCATGTGTTGAGCCTCAGCTTTCCCATCTGAGGAACAGTGATTCCTAGAAGGTCATAGACAGTGCAAAGGCCCAGCACAGCCAACAATGCATCCTTTATAGTACAGATGTTAGTGCAGATGACATCAAGGTTTTGACTTCTTTAATAACCTATAAAACGCTATGATCCATACACAGTTTGAAGGAGGGCTTAAGGTAGGTGTTAATAACCCTCAAAATGATACAGACAATGAGTTAGAAAAGATCATAGGAGTGTACCGTGGAGCTAAACAAAAAGTTTCACTGATTCTGGAATTGATGTTTTTGATCCTCTTATGAGCATCATCTTATGAAAGGGAAATGTTTTAGGTTCCAGATATTTATCCTGGTACCATAGGCTACTCTGATATTAATACACACGCCTGTGTCATCAATAAACACATCACTCTAAGTAACATCCATGTAACTCTGTCATGGGAGAGGTATCTTCAATGGAATTTTAAAAATTCATGAATGTAGCTCCTTACATGAACCTCTTGAGATAGATTATCTCCCAGTGTGGCAGATAAAACCTTTATTGTTCGGGATTTGGTAACGTGGGTCTGCACACTGTGTGGTAGCCGCATCGTTTTGATGCTAGACGTGTTGGTGAGATTGATGATAACGTATGGAATCTAGACAGTATTTATCCAAAGGAGTTAGAAGGCTACATTGCAAACTGGGACAATATTATCTTTTCCACAGTCAAGTCTTATGCTAGGAATACCCCGAAAGCAGATTAGGACATACGCACTTGTGCTTCAGGTGAAAAACACCTTCCCAAACACAATACACCCAAAATTAGAAGAACAATCATTGCTGAAGGTAGCAATGGACCAATACGACCAGAGATTAAGATCATCTTGAAGGGGACTACTTTGGTAATCCCTTCTCTCTACTTGAATAGCTAGAGGAATAACTGTATCTCATTCAAGTGAGATTCAAATTTTTTAGGAATTATGTCACACAGCCATTTAAATATGAAGGAGATTTTAACCACCTAAAGTCTGTGGGAAACATAGCAGGGCTTCTCATTTGTGCCTACAGCAGGGTTTCAGGACACATCAAGAGATTTATTGTGGTTGAACATCAAGAGGTTTATTCTGTCCTGTAACACTGTTGGAACATAACATTCCCATCCTGTATTTTAAAGCACAGCAATTCAGTTTTACTTGTTGTAGAATTAAAAGTTTCTCGGGGCTTCCCTGGTGGTGCAGTGGCTGAGAGTCTGCCTGCTGATGCAGAGGACGCGGGTTCGTGCCCCGGTCCGGGAAGATCCCACATGCTGCGGAGCGGCTGGGCCCTTGAGCCATGGCCGCTGAGCCTGCGCGTCTGGAGCCTGTGCTCTGCAGCGGGAGAGACCACAACAGTGAGAGGCCCGCGTACTGCAAAAATAAATAAATAAAAAAAAAAAAAAAAAAAAAGTTTCTCATTATGAATTTTGTTCTCGTGGGACACCGTAGGCTGAGGAGCCGGTCAACCCATGCTCACAGGGAAGAACTCTTAGGCAATTAGATTTGAGTTCCCTGCTTCCCCAGGGAGGCCTCGGAAGTGCCTGAAGAGAAAGTGGGAATTCTCACTACCTCAGGTGGGCAGGACTAGCGACAGGTGGAATTAAGTTAGGGAGGAACTTCTTGATACCAAGGTAATTAGCAGCTGGTGGCGGAAATGGATTGGGACATGATATCCAGCCTGCATCCTATCTCCTTGCCATGACCTCTGAGATGTCACGGGGGAGGTATCATGCAGTTTGTTGCTTTTCTTGTTGGAAACTTTGAGATAATTGCAGATCCACGTGGAGTTGTAAGAACTAAAACAGAGAGATTCCTATGCACGCTTTACCCATTTTCCCCCAATGGTAACAGAGCCTGTTGCCTCCTACTTTGTGGGAATGTATATCCCTAGGAAACAGGATG
This sequence comes from Phocoena phocoena, assembly GCF_963924675.1. NCBI lineage: Eukaryota > Metazoa > Chordata > Mammalia > Artiodactyla > Phocoenidae > Phocoena > Phocoena phocoena. The sequence continues at coordinate 93,948,160 of NC_089240.1, read as the reverse complement.
AGGGTACTCTAGTGAAAACATTAAAGTACACGTAGAATGGAACCAAACTGCCAATTTCCTTTTTATTCCAAGGAGGGCTGCTTGGAAGAAAATGGTGAATTTATAAAGGAATGTCTCCAGCAGACGCTGTGAATTAACTTCCATGGAAAGTGGTGGGCCTGAAAGGGGCCAGGCTATGCACAGGTTGACCTGATGAGCCCCAAGAAGGGAGGGGGGAAACGAAGTCCAGACTTGTTCCCTGGTTCAGTGAGGTGCCAGAAATGGAAAAAGAACCACCCAAAGGGGTCCGAAGATGTAGCAGAATCAGTTGATTTCATGGGAAGGGCTTCTGCTGTCAGGTATAGAAAAGAAAACAAGTTATAAAATAGATAACCAATAAGGACCTACTGTATAGCACAGGGAACTATACTCAGTATCTTGTAATGACCTATATTGAAAGAGAATGTAAAAAATATATGTATATATATATATATATATATATATATATATATATATGAATCACTTTGCTGTACACCTGAAACTAACACAACATTGTAAATCAACTATATTTCAATAAAAATTAAAAAAAGGAAACCCAGTAAAAAGCAACCTGCTACGAAACCGCAAGTAAGTGGCTGAGTCACCCCAGTGCCCTCCCCAGAGGCTCCTAGCACCAGGGACTGGTGTGGCTATTGAAGATATAGATCAGCAGAGTGGCAAGCACAGTAGCAGTGGGAAAGTGGCATTGGTACGGGATTAGCAGAAGGCAGTGACAGCAGTGGTGCTTGACGCAGGTATGTGGAAAGCCACCAGATACCACCCAGGTGTCTGGAGGCCAGGGCTGCGTGGGATGTAGAGAACACCCACAATGTGGGAGGAACTTCAGGTATTACCCCTCCCCCTTCACTAGGAGGTCAGGGACTTAGATGAGGCTAGAGTTCCAGCAACTGAGCTGCAGAGTAAGACATTTATCATTGTTTGGGACCCTGTTCCTCTAAGTTGTTGTGACAACGGGAAATGCCTTTGAAATTTTCTCTTCTGATGGAAGATACTGCCAACCTGCTAACACGTAAAAAGTACTTCTACTTTACTAGGGATAGAAAAATGGAGGAAATCTGTCAATCCAAGTTGGAAGGCCATGAGGCTAACAATGGGAGAGGCAACATAGGAATTCATGCGCATGGGCAGTAGAGAGCTTGGCTAAAGGCTAACGACTGGGATTCTCGCTTAATTCGCATGTACAGAAATGTCTCTTGTGCTTTCAACATGGAGAGAGTCAGTGAGAGAAATAAAGCTTGCGTGTAAATCCAGTGAACTGAAAACAACCAAATAGCATTTGGTAAGATATATAAAACGTTCGAAGGAAATATAGTACCACTGGGTATCCACTTACACAAAGGTATCAAATTATATACACAAGCTCCAGAAGGAACACTAGCCCCACTGTACAAGTACTACCAGGGTAACAAACCTCCAGGTTGCTAAACCCCTGGTGTTTTTAGCTTGTCGGAAGGACTCAGTTTCTGACAAACCTGACTCCAATATGTTCATTTAGCTGCTTTCAATGAACTTTACTGTCATTTAGTCACACTTGGAGGTTGTTTTTAAAAGAAAAGTTATCTTTCTCAGAAAAGTCCACAGGGCCTGACATACAGCAGGAGCTCAATAAATCCTTTTTGAATGAAAGAGTGAATGAATGAATGAATGTTCTCAGTAACATGGTTTTGGAACTTCTCCTGTGAACTGTGGCCCTTGATTTCTACATGTAAGATAAAAACTAAACATTATGGAGATGGCTTTATTTTTTCAGAATTTTCCAAGCAGAAAGATGAGCAAAAACAAATTATTTATTACATATGGTTTCTTTCGGCAGTTTCCCTTCATCTACCTTTTGCCCTGCATTGAGTTTACACATCTGTCTCTCTGAGCTATTCTATGTAAAAACCAGATGGAGAATCTGGGCCTGAGTTATTTACTGGTAGGATCTGCAGGACATTTCCCATATTGCTTACAAGGCTGGACGTTTCCCTGTCTTGATACCTGCGGGAGAATGCTACCCTCCAACCCGTGAAGCGGGTAAATGCCAGTGCCAAGGGGGGGGGGGTGTGGAAAGGTGACAGAAGAGAGAAGCACCAGCTCAGTGATGTTTGTCATTTTTATTTGCAATACTTTAGGTCCAAGTTTCAAACTGCAATATTTTTACACTCAAGACACAGTCATGCACAATCCATATTTCAATTTTCTATTGCTTCAACCACAATTTAAAATAACAATATTGGAAACAAAAGTCCTTAAAAAGGTCAGATGCTGAGGTCAGAAGGATGGAACCATACCATCAGCAGGTTTACAAAAGAAATAACTTACTTAAAAATCAAACAAACAGAAAGACCATAAATACCTTTAATCCAAAGTTACATAAGAAGTTCACTACACATGGGTTTACAGATAACACATTTTAACAAAAGTAAAGCACAGGCAAATGAGAAACAATTCTGATAAACAATGAAAATGTAGATCCTCCTTAACTTGTTTTGTCTGGATATTATGAGTATAATCCCAGTAGCCATCACTACCCTGTGATCTGTCTCTTCCTTGCTGATGTACTGAGATTTAAAACTCAACCCACTAATGGTTACAGAATTCTGTGAAAGGTCTTATCATCAGTAATGAATATAGTATATGCGGGTCCATAAAACACACCACACACAAGCACACACACCGAACTTGAATTTCACACTCAGGGCTGGTTGGCACTGCTGTGGTCAGGGCACTGGGACTGTCCACTACCAGTTTATCCTCTTTCCAGTAGCATACTCATTCAACTGGCCAATCCCTGTGGGAGTTGTCACCAGAAATGCTATCTTTGGTTCCCAACAAGTGGATTTGCCAACACTCCTTAATGCTAATAGCATGTAATCACTTTTGCCTTTTTCTCTCTGCAACCTGAAAATGCTTAGGCCCACTCGGTAGTCCCAGCCATTAAAATGCATGGGTTCTGATTTGTGCCATTTATGAAGTAAACTCTATAAAGCCCAACACCACTTCGTAGGAAAGAAGAGGCCCAAGTACAGTCCTATTCTAGCAAGTGTGACAGTGTATTTCTGTTCTAGTAGCAAATACTGGCCACAGCTTAATGAAAACCAGACTTTACATACAGAGTGTATGGAAGATGAAAACTGGGAATATGCAACAGAAAAGGAACATTAGAACAAAAACAAAACAACTGTGAAGGAATTGGAAGGCTGCCACAAGTTTTATCAACATTCCCTAGTATTATTCACTTCATTTGTTCGAGGGTTTTTTTTTTTCTTTTTTTTGGCATCATCTTACATAGTTCTATTGTTTAACTGCAACATAAGAGACCCAGGCTGAAGCATGTGGTATTTGCCATCACTTTAGCAGGATGAATTAGCAAGGCAATCTACAGTACCACAGAATGTTGTAGCTTTTGGAAAGCCTTGGAGATCTAGTCCAATACCCTTATTTTATAGATAAGGAAACAGCCATAACGTGGTTAAGTGACTTGCCCAAGGTCACATAGTAAAGTTAGGAATAGAGCCTTTATTAGAATCCAGGTATCCTTACTTCTAGGCTAGTACTTTTTCCACTACATCTGACTGATTCTCTCTAATTGCTGTTGATTTCCTCGTAGGTCCTAAATCAGGTGAACACGGTACCTGCCTTCTACTGGTATTATGGGATAGCATTCGCCTGATGGCAGCTTCCAAAGGAGACTCTGAGGGCACTAACTGGCTTCTGTAAGTTTATATTGCAAGTGTGGCAGTAAATGCTCCTCGCTATTATTGTCTGCTTGAACACAGAAATGTGCGCATGGAAGTGATTATCCCAGTTCCTGCATTTGCAGAGTCAGTTAGATATTGTTTAATATTAAACAGACATCCCCGATGAATGAGGAGTCGGGTTATATTCATTTGGTTCCTAAAGGAGTGTGGGATCAGAAAAGGAGTGGAAAAAAATTAAAGCTGACCAACAGAAAGATTCTATCAGAAACACATTTTTGATGAAAAAATTCTTTCTTAGGAAAAATAGTCCCATTATTTCCAAGGTCCCATTTATTTCCTTCCCAATCCACATGCAAATACATGTTCAGAATTGTGTGTTCACTCAAAATCCCGGGTCTGTTAGACTGTCAATTTACAAATGCTGAATTTCAGTTCTCTTTCTCAGAGACTGGGAGTAGCTTGCATCACTGGCCATGCCTTTGTTTAACCGAATATTAACTGCAAGTAGCTAAGAAAAGGACCATGAGGTTAAAAGGGGCAGGGCAGGGCAGGGCAGGGTTAAGACTCTCATAAGTAGAGTATATGTTGAGAATGGCCAAAGAAAAGCCTGTGGGTTCTCTAGGTATAAGGTCTGCGCTTGGTGAAACTAACACCTGAGGCCACTACCGCATTATAAAAGTCCTCACCTACAATTTCTTTGGTGAGTTAGAAGGAAATTCCTCTCTTTGGGTAGATAGTCTCCCCTCTTCTGTTTAAAAATGACAGTAGTTACTGCATACAACCTATAATCAGGCCGGACAGAAAGTACATAGAGGCTGCCATCTCAGGCCAAAGCTAAAAGGAGTATGACTGAATGCCAATAGGCAAGGGCAGTTCTAAATATTTGTCTTAATGTTTTCAGTCAGCTTTTAAGCGCAAGTCATAACTTCTACTGAAATCAATGGGACTTGCCTACTGTTCATTAGAAGAAAATCCTACCTGAATGATAGTGTATCCTGTTGGAAAAGGAAATGGTGGGAGCTGGGGATTTTATCCTTCTGTCCTTCCAAGATTCAACCTGAAAATCTGCTAAAGTGATCCAGGAAGGCGATACTTGAAACAGATGACTTGAAACAGATGTTATCAAGGGGGCTGATCAAAGGTCACCCCTCCAATCTAAAGTAACCAAAGCAGAAACCTCAAGGTCATACTAAAGTGGAGAGGGGCACCCAGTTTGAAAGCAGAAGGACGCGTTTGGAGTACTAATAGTGACAGCTCCCTAGCTTTAACTTGTAGAAAATAGTCCCCTAAGAAAGCACGTGCCATACCCAAGCGTGTGCCAACCTCAGCACCCAGGCAAGTATAAAGCCTATGGAATAATTGTAACTAGCAAATATCTGTGCCCTGCATGCTCTGGGCTCTGGCCAGAAGGCATCTGCTTCTGGCGTCTTTTCTATGTTTCTATAGTTCCCTTTCTGATGTTTATTATAAAGCAACATTAGAACAATATCAAAGAAAATTTTAAAAAGAAAAAAAAATTCCACATAATCCCGCCACCCTAACACAACTGATTTCAATTGTCTGTGTTCCCAGCCTTTGCCCATACGCACACTTATTTTTACATGGTTGTTCTCCCTGTTTGTGTTATTTAAAGGTGATTTTATCGATTCTCTCTGAGAACTGGCAGCCTCATTAGAAATAAACAACCCACTGAGCAAAGGAATATAATTATTTACACGATCTTTGAGCTGAGAAATATCCTTTATAGACAAACATCTCAAACTATCAAAACAGTTATACAGATGACATGAAGCAATTTCATATTTCTTTTTCTTTTAGCAATGGAATGTGCTTCACAGGGGAGGGAAAGATGTGGGGATCAGGTGGTTAAACTCAAACATTGGGGTGCAATTCACAAGCCTGAAAGAAATCTGAATGACACAATTAAAGAATAAATACTTGACTTAAATCTTCTTACATGACTTGGCCATCCAGTAGCCAAAATGGAACACAGACACACAAATATTTACAATGACACACAGACGAGATCAGCAAGAACGAAGTCATTACCCAACATGGTGACTGATTTGAGGGGATTATGACAACGTACCGGATCCTTGCTACAACATTAATGTTCTTTTCTTTCTTAAATAAATAATCTCTACTGTGCTTCTCACCCTTCCCTGACTTTCCCACTGCCCTATCCCTATCTCAGGACATTTTGGAATCGACATTCGACGATGTGCCCTTATTATCTCAGGGCACAGGAGCGACTTCAAAGATCTGGATAGACTCACCTGTGTCAAGATGAGCTAAAAACAAAAATGCAGGGAGAGGGAATAAACTATTAACCACCTGGAGTCCTTCAGCATCATTTTGGCAGGAGAAGCAGCTTCTTCCTAATACTTATTAGAAATATACATAACTCTCCAACGCGGGGAAGGGTCTTTAGAAGCTGTTCTCATTTTAAAATTTACATAGATCTAAGTTTGTAAGAGTAAAGCCTACTGGGATTATATTACCATAAAATCTTGGTATAACGGGCTGTGGTGAAGTAGTACCAGGCTCCTTGTTGTTGATATGCTGAATTGAAAGCATAAAAGAGCAGCCATTTCTCCGCCTACAGTAACCTGAAGGGTCACTGGTCCAGGTCTCCCCCCACCAAAAAAAGGCCTTCATGACATGTAAGGGATGCTAACAGATAACTAGGGCTTCCCAACCAGGTTTGGGGCTTTCTCCCCTGGCAGGGTATAGTTATCAATATACTGAATTCTATTTGCATCCCAGGTATTATTTCACTGAATTCCCTGGCACTATGAATGAAAAATTTTAAAAAATACTTAATTTTAAATGAAATCAAAATTAAGGCTTCTCTCTCTCTCTCTCTCTCTCTCTCTCTCTCTCTCTCATTAAAACAGTGTGGCATTAAAATTTTCAGGCCCAGCCACGTTTTTGTGAAGTATAACATAGTATGCTTCAAATTAATATTACCATTTGATCTTTTCATGTTTGTTGTTTTATCCCACTGTGGACATTTTCGGGGCTGGGGGGGGGGTCAAGCCCCTCCCAAATTTCATAGTCAAAGAAGACAATAGGAAATCCACCAGTGGTGTCATCTCCTAAACATAAACACGTGCACTATATGGGTAGCAGAAACTCTCTAAAGAAAGTGCTTTCGTTTTAAGGAATGGATAGATGATTATATCGATGGATGTGCCTTGGCAGAGAAGGAGAGAGGCCCATGGCATTGATCTCTTTCCCTCTCTTGCTGGATGTAGATAGGTTCTATTCAGATTCTTGACATACTACAAATCAAGAGGCCTTCTACTGCACAAACTGCTAGCTTTTCAAAGGCTTAGAGAAACAACTATGCAGAATTTATAAAATTGACAATACACTCGAAAGAGAAGCATATCCTTTTCTACGCAGACACCCTCCAGATATTTTTCTAAACGCTCAGAAGATTCAGGAAGTGGCAACTGTTGAATTTCTCATAAATCGATACACGGTGAAATACTAGTCATATTTTCCCCAAGCCACAAAAGGAATTCAGTTGGACTGATATTTCTTGGGGTATATGATTGCAAACCCAAATGCTTTTCACTGGAGAACTTCAAGATCTTTACAAACATGTTTTGAAAATTCAAAAGCCCAAAGGGCTAAGTATGAACACACCATATCCAGAAACAGAAATTGGTGACACATAGGGAAAATGGCAACAAGTACTTAGAGCCTAATGTTGACTGGGATGTAGTTTTCACTGACCTCCCATTTCTTACAGAGTTGAGTGCTTACAATATTTCTGTTCTCCAGATCTTTAAAAACAATTTTAACGCTATAAATTGTCAAGATAAATAATTTTTACCAGCAGCAAATGTTGGTTAATGGGTCTGTTTCCTCCTGTTGTGCCTATTTTACAGTTACCTACATTCCACAAGGACAAGACAGGATTAAATTAGGTATTGTTATCTTTGTTTACTGTCCAACAAGGATTTCAGTATTGCATGCTTATATTATCTCCCTTTGGGCTCTTGGAGAAAGTCCCGTCTTTGTTTAAGTATGGTTTCTCCTATCAGGATTTCCTAGGTTTCAGACCTGGACTCACCCAACTGGAGTGCCATAGTTTTGGTGTGTCTTTTTTCAGGTATCATGAAGATGAACGAGCTGGTTTATACAAATGATAAATCAACTACCTCTAAAGCATCATCATGAAAATGTGATAAGATTTCACCATTTGAACTTTTAGACATAGAGTTTTTAAAAGCCCTTCCTGAACACACATATTCCTCTCTGCTTTTGGAAAATGTCGTAAAAGAAACCTTTTCCAATACAAATGCAGAAAAACAGGTACACAAACCGAGCCACCACTACAGAAGAAGAATAAAAAATTTCAACTCTATTAGGGCATGGACTTCCACATGTTCACACAGTACTTGCTCTGGGTTATTTTTTTTTGTTTTTTTTTTGTTTTTGTTTTTTTTTTGTTTGTTTGTTTTTTACTTTTTTTTTTTTTTTAAAAAAAACGTTTTGACATCTTTTTTTTTTTCTGGACATCTAATGACAATGCAAGTGAAAAACATCACATTGGGTAAGGAGTTTTGAAGGAGGTTCGAATGCAAGAGGGACTACTCTCTAACTTAAAAACAAACACAACACTATGAAGAGGGAGTGTGCATCTTTGAGAAATCTTTTTTCTTCAAAGTGAATGCACAAAATGAGGGGATTCACTACTGGCTCTTTCGCTTCACGGTAGAAGTGACCACTTTATGGCCACTTCGACATTGCTGCCCTGTTTGGGCTGCGATTCAGGCTTACAAATAAATTACATAATCTGAGGGAGTAGGAAAAAGGCTTATAAGAAGTTCCTATTCATTTGAAAGTTAAAGAATCCCCACCCCATTCAACTGTCTTTTCTTCCATCTTTCCTGCAGTGGAGTTTTATTTTAGTCTTACTCATGAAGGAGATGGTGTGGGGTAAGGCTTGCAGTCCTAGCGGCTGCTGTTCTTAATCGCTTCCTTTGCAGCGATAATCAGAGGAGTCAGGCTGGAGAGAGGCTTGGCTAATTTTAAAAATGGATGCTGCAAAAGGAAAAAAAAAAAAAAGAGGAATTACTAGAATTCTTTCCTCCAACAAGTATATTACTTTACACTTTCAAGGAGTCTTTTTTTCCATTAAGATGTATTTTGTGGATCCAATTAAACATCATTTAAAAATAGTGCCAGCTTTTGTCCTTCGGATGTTTTTGGTCTTCAGTGTCATGAAATCTTCTAGAAGCTGACTGGCAGAGCTAGAAATTCAGAGTAGGGGTCTTGTAAAATCTCGCTGTGTTTGCAAGTCTAACTTTCTGATTTTCTTAAATCGATGAATTTATCTGGGGCAGCCCTCATCCTTAAAAAAGTGTATTCTGTTGACCACTCAAGACCTTGACCCTGACATCAATGGCCCGCTAACTGCTAAACCCAATAGTGTGTCTCCACCATTTCTTTTTTGGCCCCTCTGCAGTGCTTCAAACAAGTGAATATCCCTTTCTTCTTTGAGATGTTCTCTTTGGGGGCCTGTGACATTCTACTGTCTCGATTCTCTTCCACACACATGCTCACTGACTACTCCCTCCCTCTCTATCTTCCTCCCTGATTTCACTTCCTCTTCCCACCTCCCAGAACTTGACTCTCATCATCTTCTTTTTCTAATTTACTTCCTTGGAGAGCTCATTCCTTTTCATGGTTCCAACCTCTCATCAAGCTTTATGGAGATGACTCCCAAATGTCCACTGTGTCACCTGATGTCTTTCCTGAATTCTGGTCCTATTTCTCCAATTGCCTGCTGGATATTTCCTTTTGAATGTCTTCTGCCACCTTGAACTCAACATTTAAAAATGTACGTTCAAATCTACCAAACAGGGCACTCTTGTGTGATGTAAGCTACAGGGGCTTTGGAGTCAGAGCACCTAGGTTCAATCCTCTCCTTTGCTTATCACAATGGTTAAATGAGGTAAGTGACAGTTCCTCGTAAGCTACATTGAAGCCAATCAGTGTTAGCCACTGTAGTATTATCCTCTATCACTTCTGCTTTTGCTGAACTCTACCACTGGTTTGATATTCTGAGGTAGGTCACTTTTGTGTTCCTCTCCCTTATGTTCTACATGCAATCAGTTACCTTGTGCTTCCTTTTCAATGCCTTTTACAATTATCTCTTGCTTTCCCTAGGCCTAATCAACTTAATCCTAAATTATAACAATAACCCCCCTATCTTCCTGCCTCCATTTTTTTCTATTGCTAATTCTTCTTGCATACCACAAGATTCATCTTCCTGAACAAAGCTTTCATCAGGTGTGTCCCTCAGATATCTTCAGTGTTTCCCCACTGCCTACAGCCCCTACCCTTTAGCCTGGTGTTCAAGGCTCTCTACGTCCTGTCTCCTGCGGCTTTCCTTACTGGAACTCTTTACTTCAGCTACACCGTCTAGCTTCTGTTCCCTTGAACCCTGCCTACATGCCTTTGGTCATGCGATAATCCTTCCATCTGAAATTCCTTCCCCCTTTCCCCTCAAACTATCTAAAACTGATCTGTCTTTCAAGGCCCAGCCGAACTCTTTCCTTTTTGCAGACATTTTCTGAATGCCATAGCCCATAGAAGTACGTCTCTAATCAACCGTGACATTTACTGTTTAAACGGCCTCAGGTTGACTGAGTCGCTAAACAATCTTGCATTTTTTTCATGTTCCTAAGGAGACGGTGAACTTCTGAAGAGTAGGAATCATGCCTTTAACAGATTTGTATCACCCACTGCACTTAAGCCCTGCAAATAGAAGTTGCTCCATAAAAATCCACTTACTTCTGTCTTTTCTCAAGCCTTCCAGTGGTGTGAATGCCATGTATCTCTCTCCTTTCTAACCTCTAAAACGGGCTAGAGTCAGAGAATGGAGTTATATGGACTTAAGGTGATATACAGATTATAGCCTATATGTGTAAAACGAGAAGATGCAACAAACAATGTCTTCAGTTTTCTCAAAATATCATTTTGCATCAGAAATCTGACTGCTTCAGATAAAAGTATTGTTGGGGAAGGAATTAACTAGATAATTGATTCAATTACCTACATAACTGTATAGCTACCTTCAGAGAACCTGTATCTTCACTCATCCTTGGAAGAAGACATGATAGGAGTGTGTACCAGGATGTGTATGTCAGGTGGTGGGAGGGGTGAAAAGATTTGGAAAAGAAGCATTCAAAAGTTCCAGTTTTTCATCTATAATTTGAGGCTGTATTAATGGGAGGATTAATAAAGGGCTATTTCAGATCTGACATTTTCGGGCCCCATGACAGCCTGTGAAACGCTCACAGGTAGCAGAGAAGACAAGGGGTAGCTTCCCCAATTCCTCCAAATTGGTTTATCCCAGATATGATTTGGGTTGGGATGGGATGTTTTCGCGTGGGTGTGGCTGTCTCTGGAGGGAGTTCAGAAGCAACAGGAACTGTTTGTTGTTTGGCCTAAAACAGACTGACTCTATAGTTAATAACACTCTGCATGACCGAGAGTTATGCCTTCTGTTTAACTGGATTATGTGTTCGAAGTCAGGGAGGACAAGTAATCACTTTTCTTGGCAATTACAGATCTTTATCTTGTTCCCCAAGGAACAGTCAGTCCCCAGCAGTGAAGCTATATGTGTAATCCTGGGCGCGCATTGCTTTATCAATATAAATGCATTTTTTCCCTCTAAATTGGTTTGTGTGGAAGAAAATCAGACAATTCAGGGCTCAAATCCACGTTCTGCCACTCAATAGCTGTGTGAGTTCTAATTTCTACATCTGCAACGGGGATAATAACACCTATCCTAGAGAGTTGTAAGAATTAAGTGAGATAACGTTTGTAAAGAATTTGGTATAAAGTAGGTACTAATTACCATCATGTATACTAATCCCTGAGAGCCATGAAAAGGACAAATGGTTACAGAGGCACTCACCACTGGATGGTACTCACCCAGGCAAGCAGGTGCCTGCCATTTGGCATCACAAGCAAAGGGGCTTTGACCAGTAAAGCATTAGAGTAGCAGATGCCATGGAAATAATTGCATAGTTATGTAGACAATTACCTCCGGCCAAGAGCACCTGCGTACAACATCCAGGGGCACAAGTAAAGTTTAGAACGAAACAGCAACACCAGAGGTTCACATTGTTATTTCCCTTGCAAAATAAGACTCCAGGAAGAATAAAAGAGAGTTACAGATTGAACTCCCAAGTTCTCAGAAGAAAGGCAACATGCCAATCAATCACGTATCAGATGCATGCCTATACTTATGTGCCTGTGGTCTCAGATCAAATGGTTAGAGCCTAACTCGAACTAGACCTCTTTTGATAGCGCTCTCTTACTGTCACACATTGACATGGAAAAGCTCAATATAATGACTCTCTCTTTGTAACTGTCCTGTTTCATTGTCACCTGTAAAAGCTCCTTGGCAGATCCTCGCCTATCCACATCCATCTCAAGACAGCGATTTAAAAAGTCACGGAATACAGCAGACAGTCTCTCAGGATTCTGGAGCTCTGGGGTTCCATTAGTGGCTATCAGATATAATGCCTATGGAAAAAAAAAACATTAGAAAAATCTATTCAGCATATACATATTAGGATCACGAGTTGGCATACAAGACACAAATCCAGTTTCTTCTGGTTTATATCCTGGGTCTTAAAAATTCCATTTTAGAGAATGACACTGACATATACTGCAAAGTTTCTGTAACATTTAGAAATGGTTACTCTTGGCAGTAACGGAGGTGACAGTGAGGTGCCCCACCCCCAAAAGCTTGGAAATAAGGTTATAAGGCTGTCCTATGAGAGTTAAGCCAGAAAAAAATCCATATATAATGAATGTGTGATTAACCACCTAGGAAATGAAACCAAGGAATCTGTGACTAAATAGTTGAGGAAACACACACATCCAATCATGTTGACCTAAGTATAACCTCTGGAAGGCACAGCTGCCAAGGTGATTGTAATTTACTGACTGTTTATCTTGATTGGAGAATATTTGTGAGCGGACCAGGGATGAACAGACTACGTTTTGCAATCAGAGAAGTACAGAGAATCAGAAGATGGCAGTGCCTGGATGAGAAGTAACCCTTGGGGCCCAAGGACTCAAGTACTTTTATCCTGTGGCAGATGTATCCCTATAGATTTTAATTAGGTTCCCCGTGAAAGTCTACCTATAATAAGAGAAAATATAAGAAAAGTTGACATTAATAATCCTGTATCCTACTGTAAAATAATTAGTTGCTAATATATCTCTGAGGTCTTTGCTGTGGAAGGCTACCACTGAGAGATATCAGCTCATGGTGTGCTGACAGAATCAAGGGCCCTGGCCTTCCAGGCCGAGGGTTGGACCCAGAACCATGGTTAATTCACAAAAGTAAACCCGTATTTCAAAGGCTCCGCAGCCATAAAACGCTGGCCATTCCTCATGCCTCCTCTAAGCAAACTATTCTAGAGCACTGAGTATGTATCAGGTACCATATTAAACACTGGAGATCCAAAGATGAATAACAGAATGGCCTACTTTCAAAGATGACACAATTTAGTGAAACAGAGAGACTTATAGATAGCTACCATACAGTAAGACAAGAGCTAATAGAGAAACACAGAAAGTGCCAAGTCAATGTAAGGATGAAACAATTTACACCAGAGGTCAGAGGAAGCTTCACAGGGGAGCTTGGCATTTGAACAGGGTCTTGATGGCTAAATAGGAGTTTTCCTGCAGGTATTACCACCAGGGTTATGCCTGCCTATGCGACCAGACTCCTAACTATCATGAAGACACGCTCCCTCTTGAACTTGCTTGAACTTCGCAGCAAATTATCAGCCCCCTTTTCCACCGTGGCTCCTAATATTATTATCAAAAATATTTCTTTCAGGGCTTCCCTGGTGGCGCAGTGGTTGAGAGTCTGCCTGCCGATGCAGGGGACACGGGTTCGTGCCCCGGTCCGGGAAGATCCCACGTGCTGCGGAGCGGCTGGGCCCGTGAGCCATGGCTGCTGAGCCTGCGCGTCCGGAGCCTGTGCTCCGCAATGGGAGAGGCCACGACAGTGAGAGGCCCGCGTACCGCAAAAAAAAAAAAAAAAAAAAAAAGTTAAAATAAATAAATAAATATTTCTATCAAACTCCTTTCCCAGGCCAGTTTTCATCAGCTGGTGAGGACATCTCTCCTCCTTTCCAGAAACCTCCAGAGATGTACTTTAGAAAGTGTTAGAAAGGACCATTTAATCCAGTGGCTGTCAACTTATAGCAGGCACCAGGATCACCTAGAGGGCTTGTTAAAACACAGATTTCCTGGGTCACCCCCCCAGGGTTTCTGAATCAGTAAATCTGCAGAGGGGCCTGAGAATTTGCATTCTAACAAGTTCCCAGGTGATACTGAAGCTGCTGGTTTCAGGACCACACTTTGAGAACTGGTTTACTCCACCCAATTAAGCAATGGGCTTAATGATTGATGCTTGAGGCACCTGTCCTCACAAACCATCTTTGTTCCTGCATTAAAAGAAAATTGGTTACTGCAAATTACATTTGCTAACTCCTCCTAAAACTCTCTTATTTCAGCTGGCCACAATTCTGCCAAACTCTGCGTCCTTTGCTGGCTTTTTTCTGCCCTATAGCCAAACCCGGTCCTAAACAAACACATCTCTTTTTTCCCTTTCCACTCTCCCTAAGTCTGTGCTCATGCCATACTGTTTCATTTTCTCTCTTTTTCTTTTCACCATTCTTAGCTCAATACATTCTACTCCATATAATCTCGCCCCTCACAAGTACATATACATCTCTACCCAAGTCCTTCTCACCTCTCTTCAATCCACGTACTAAGAAAAAGGTTGACAGGAAACACCCCAACATGTTAACAGTGGTTCTCTCTGGGTGGTAGGATTATTAGTGACTTAATTTTTTAAAACATATTTTTCAATTTTCCAAATTTTCTACAATCAACGCGACTGCTTTTATTATTCTCAAAAACCCTCCAAAATTCTTTAAAAAATAAAATCTAAAAAGCTGTACCATCCAATTTACACAACAATCTTCATCTATTTCTCTTTGTCCTCCTAGGATTAAACCTGCTTTTCATCAAGTACTACCCCTTAAGGGAAACAAAAACCCAGACGATTTCTTTTCCAACTATTGTTTTCGTTTTAATTGCAACAGTATTATTTCCAACTAATTTCTATTGCAAAGATCCACACTTTTAGTTATATTATGGCTAAACTGGCCTTTGTGGACTGGCCTGGGAATGTACTCACTATGCATAATGCCGTTTCTATGGGAAAATGCACTCTGAGTTCCAAATAGCTAACTTAAAAATGAACTTGTGTGTAAGCTGGGTCCTATCTTTGAAAAAAAGAAAATTGCTACTGACTGCCCTGCTAATGAGAGACAAAAACAGTTGTAGGCAACACAACAATCACAGCAAAAAGCATTTTCCTAGCAAAGTCAAGTCTTAGCTGAAGAAAGATCAAGGAAAATCAGTATAGGCACGAGTTTATCACATTGTGGTTTTATCTGAGTTAGTGAAAACTCAAAGAAAATGGGCTGGCTGAGAAATTAGACTAGACTTATTTCACTTAGCATAATACCCAGCAAATCAGAAAAAGAAAGATACCATACGATATCACTTACATGTGGAATCTCAAAAATAAAACAAATGAATGTATATAACAAAACAGAAACAGACTCACAGACACAGAGAACATACTAGTGGCTACCAGTAGGGAGAGGGAAGGGGAAGGAGCAAGATAGGGGTAGGGAGTTAAGAGGTACAGACTACTATGTATAAAGTAAATAAGCAACAAGGCTATATTGTACAGCACGGGGACTATAGCCAACCCTTTATAATAACTATAAATGGAGTATAAACGTTAAAAACTGTGAATCACTATGTTGTACAACTGAAACTTACATAATATCGTACATCAACTATACCTCAATAAAAAAAGAAATTAGACTAGAGATTTCCTTTACAGTTGGTTGCTCCTTGAGTAAGAAACCCAGATTCATACCTGACTTCTCCTCCTTCCTCAGCTGGAAACCTTCCCCTCCCCCAGCCTTCACTCTAGTCAGTCTAGTAGCTTCTGTTCATGCAACCTTTAGAAATGTCATTCATACCCATGCACTTTCCTCTACTCCCACTGTCTCTGCTAAAGGTTGGGCTTCCCTCAGACTGTTACGATAGCCTCCCAATGGGTTTTTTCTTACTCAAGCCTTTTTATTCCTCAGTCCATCTTCCTTAACAACCTATCTCATCTTTAATCTCATCACGGCATCCATTTTTCTGCTCTAACACAATTTCTGGTGGCTCCCTATGGTCCACAGATGTGGTTTTCAAACTGGACTCTCCAAAATTCCCCTCAAGAGCAGCTAAGTGGGAAAAGAGGTGGGAGAGGGAGATGGATGTAGGGATTCTAGGACCCTGCACCCACCCATATGTGTTTCAATCGGAGAAATACTTCTTTTTTCTTTATTTATGCACGCTTCCAGCAAGGTTTAATTTGAACCAAGGGATCACTATAGTTGTTTGAAAACACAGGACGTAGTAAAGATTCCTTTGCATGGCATACGTAGTAAAGATTCCTTTGCATGGCATACGTAGTAAAGATTCCTTTGCATGGCATACGTAGTAAAGATTCCTTTGCATGGCATAGAAGGTTCTCCATGATTTGGTCCCGCCTCCCTTTCTAGTCCTCATCTGTTCTCTTCTCACCCTAGAGCCCTGCTTCCCCCAACTCCCCATACGTACACACACTGGCCAAAGCTCACATACTATTCATGCCAATTAGTTCATCATTCCCATAGTAAGAAATGCTCTTTTATATCTGCCTGAAATGCTGCTCCCTTAACTGCCTAGTAAACTTCTACTTGCCTTAAAATTTCTACTTCAAATGGCACCTCCTTTTTAAAGTCTTCTCCATTGCTCCCAGATGGAGACTGGGTTTTACTACTGAAGGTCCTATGTCCCTCAGTGCCAAGCAAACTGGGATGGTGGTCACCGTGCAGAGAGAGTTAGTCCTTCCCTCCTTTAAGCTACTTTAAGCTACTACAGCCCTTTGTTTATATGTCTGTTTTCACATTGTAGGGTGAATACTTGTTACTTGTTCACTGGTCTGTCTTCCTAGACTGTAAAGGTAGGAATTGTATCACAATCATCTCTGGATTTTATGGCAACTGGCTCAAAATAGGTGCTCAATAAATGTTTTTGTTGCTAAATGAAATGACAGCCAAAATGTATAAATAAATCGAATTGAGCTGGGAATATGACAGACTCTACAAAGTATTAAAGCTGAGAACCTAAAGTGAACTAGTAAACATATAAGAAGATATACAGAGAATGACAAAAACACCCTTTCTGAGTTGAACAGGCTTGGAATGTGGGAACTTCTGACTACCCAACTCCTCAGTGTGGGAGAAGGAAGAAAGCTCCATGAGCAATGTAGGTAAGGAGATGACATCAAAGAGAGGGAAAGCTGGAGAAAGAGGTCCACAACATGGTAAACTGCTGTGGGCAAACCCAGAGAGGAAGCGGAGACAATACGTTCTCTCTGGAACTTGAAACATAGCAACTTAGTCTTCTCTGACTGATCGTGAACAGAGAAGGAGCTCTTGATTTTTCTTCAGCTACATCATTAAACAAGGTCTGTTTATTTCTTAAGGTGAGGCAACACAGGCCCTGTGACCTTATTTATAATGTTAGACAGACAACCTTTGGCCAGAAAATGGTGTCTTTCTTCTTTGTGATACACACATTACCTAGAAGTTTCTGGTGTTCCGGAATTTTTAATAACTCTATATCACTTGGCAATAACACACAAACTTCGCAGTTTTCTGCGGCCCCTGATGTGCAACTAAATTCACCTTAGTACTCAGAGAAAATGACTTTACCCAGTTGGAGGAATAATTCAATTTACCTTATTGTCAATTTCCTCGGTTAAAAAAGATCAAAGTGGTCATCTTCGAAGTTACCACATTTCTCCAAAGAAGTCCCAAAACAATCCATATGTACCCAATAAATTTTCATTAAGGTGGTTTTGCAACTGGACTAACCATTTAATTAAAAAACTTCAGTTTGTGACTTCAGTTCATTTTAACAGTTTATAAAGTTTAGGTTAAGACATTAGAAGACAAACCAGGAGACGTAAACGGAAATGTGTTAGTAACCCTGAGAGGTCCCAGCACTGTTATAAAGACTCCCTTTACAAAGAGGAGAGGGTGTGGCGTGAACATTTCTTTCTAAGTTGAATATTTGGGACTCAAAACACATTTTCCCATGGAAATCGTGTTATACATGGTGAACAGGCTCTCAGCCTGGCCCTCAAAAATCTATTTAACAAACAATGTTGGGGCTTCCCTGGTGGCGCAGTGGTTAAGCATCCGCCTGCCAATGCAGGGTACACGGGTTTGAGCCCTGGTCTGGGAAGATCCCACATGCCGCGGATAAGGCCGTGCACCACGGCTACTGAGTCTGCGCTCTAGAGCCCGGAAGCCACAACTACTGAAGCCCACGCGCCTAGAGCCCGTGCTCCGCAACAAGAGAAGCCACGGCAGTGAGAAGGCCGCGCACCACAACGAAGAGTAGCCCCCGCTCGCCGCAACTAGAGAAAGCCTGCGCGCAGCCAAAAATAAAAATAAATAAATTAAAAAACAAACAATGTAACTATGAGACAAAGGGCTATCCGTCTATATCTTAATCTGTATAAATACGGTTTTCATGGGAAATATTATTAGCTAGCATTTATTGAATGATTACTATTAGCTCACTTGATTCGTACAACGACCCCCTGAGTTATACTTGATTATGATCCCCAATTGACAAATGAAGAAACTGAGGGAGGTAGGGTTAATATAATAATTTGCCCAACATCACACAACTAGCAATGAGGGAGTCAATATCTGAATCCAAGTACTGTGAGCCCAGAGTCCACACTCCTGACCACTGCACGGCATCACCTCACAGTGTTCCCAGCCTCTGAGGTAGTAATTCTCGTAAGCAGAGGCAGACAAGGTCTCTTCAAGAGATGAGGCACACTGAGCATACACAACTCTACCTCTACCTCTACCAGAGGAAACGGACCCCCTGGATGTCAACTGTTTTCCCACTTACTTCGAAATGGGGAACAAAAGGCAGGTGCCCAGTTAGGCTTCATATTGTATTCACCGGTGTCTGTATATATGTTGGGAGTTCATAAGCAGTGTGTCCTCTGGTTGTTGCCTGTAACCTACTGCTGTCCTGGTTCCTTTCTTATTTTGGAATTTTCAACTACCTTTGAGTGTTTTACGGGAGAGATTTGGCAATGAGTGACTTGACACCTTAGGACTTAGTTTACTCATGACCTGGGATTTCAGAGGTTAAAGGCCAGAGTGTATTACTGCCTCTGATGTGTTTATGGATTTCATGAAAAGCCCTGACATTTCTTTCTAAGAAGAGAGTAAATGGGGCCAAATCTACAAAAAAGGAAATTGCTATATTATAGCTACGATTGTAGTCCCTATTTTGACTTACTCAACCCAACGGTTCAGTGTGATAACTGAATAAGCACTGTGGTCTAACTTAGTTCCCTACTTGTCTTGCATAGTAGCTCTCATCTGTCACCAAATTCTTCACAGGGGTAGGGGGCTCCGCTGCTGTTGCTGAGCCTATTACAGACCTATTCCCTTATAGCTTGATGGTAAAGGTAATTAGGTACCTCTGACTGATTAGGTCTTGGCTTAGCTTTAGACTGCTCCTTTCAAGCATAAGAAACTGGCCACTGTGCTTCCCTGGTGGTGCAGTGGTTAAGAATCTGCCTGCCAATGCAGGGGACATGGGTTCAAGCCCTGGCCCGGGAAGATCCCACATGCCGCGGAGCAACTAAGCCTGTGTGCCACAATTACTGAGCTGGTGCTCTAGAGCCTGCGAGCCACAACTACTGAGCCCACGTGCCACAACTACTGAGCCTGTGCTCTAGAGCCCGCGAGACACAACTACTGAAGCCCGCGAGCTACAACTACTGAGCCCACGTGCTACAACTACTGAAGCTCATGCGCCTAGAGCCCGTGTTCTGCAACAAGAGGAGCCACACAATGAGAAGCCCGCGCACCGCAAAGAAGAGCAGCCCCTGCTGGCCGCAACTAGAGAAAGCCCGCGCACAGCAAAGCAGACCCAACACGACCAAAAAATAAATAAATTTATTTTTAAAAAAACAAAAAAAAAACTGGCCACTGCCAGAAAATAAAGACCAGATGAGTCTGATAATGTACATGCTCATTCTAGTCTCTCAGGATTAATAGCGCTTATCAGGAAACGTGGAGCAGGCTACGTGTGCTCAGGAAGCCACCCTGGGCAGCCCAAGCGACACCCACGGTTGAGAACCACAGTGGGTTTGGAAGTGGGGGAGGGGTGGGCAGAGAGATGGAAAAGCAGGAAAGCAAAATGGAGCAGGAGGTAGAGGGAAAGAAAAGCTGTAAGAAGCAGAGGGAGCAGGAAAATACAGGACAAGGACTGGGGCCAAAGTATCATGGGGAGAGAAGGTGGTCAGTGGAGTGAAGAGGAAGAGAAATGAAGATAAAGGCTCAACGAATCAGGAAGGTCAAGGGGACCCGATCCTAGGATCCATTCTGCTACTGCCCCATTTCTCCGGTCCTTCTCACATAAAACTTCTCAAAACATCATCTATATTTGGTATGTTGACCTCCTCACCTCCCATTTTCTCTTCAACCCACACCTAGTTTCTAGTTCCAAGATACCGTTTACCGTAATACGTTTGTTCCTATCCCACTTCAGAATATTGGAGCAGGAAGGGGCTAAGTCCCTGATTCTCTGGACCTTTTCCAAATTACCATATTAGGATCAGAATCCAGCTGGACTGTGATATGATCTGTGAAACATACATTACTGCTCACATAAATTGGTTTCAACTTCTGTTTTATATGCAGTTCATCAGCTGAACAGCTCTGTATACCATAACACGCTATTCTTCCCAATATACCACAGAGTGTGGATCATGGGTCCCTGCAACAGCTTTATCACTCTTTTGCTCTTCCCTGGCTTCTCCCCAAGATTCCTGTCAGAGTGGGCTTGCCTAGTCCCACATGCAGCATGCTTTGTATCATGATCAAGTGTCTTTCTTGGTAGGGAAAGGGGGACTTTTCCACTCTATGGAATACAGACTTAGTCACGAGATGATGACAGAGATGTATCCAAGCAGCTTTCTGAAGGTCCCAACTCTGGAAGCACTCCTACAGACAACGCGTACTCAAACCCTGGCCCTTCTGGCACTCAGGGAAGGCTGTAGCCTATCTACAGCCTAAGAATACAGAATCAGAGTAAGAGACGCAGGAGTTTCCCCTTTTATTTAACTAAATTTCATGTGGAAGCTCGATACAGAACACAAGTTAAAGAGGAACTATTTTGGTGGACTCAAGAGCCACGTGACCTCCCCCCTGGGCCCCAAGGATCTCCATGGAATTCTAGGAGCCCGTGGAATTCGTAGAGTCCATTGGTAACCAATAATCTTGTCGAATTCCACTTGTTTGAAATGATAAGGAAATGGAGGCCCAGCAAGAAGTAATCTATACAAGGTCAGGGGGCTCCTGACGGGCAGACCTGGGAATAGAATTCACTCTTTGACTCACATGATGCATACCGTTGGCTGAGACACTAGATAGTTCCTTGTCTGGTCCCGTCACATTCACTGGCCACACAGAGATGAAAAGTGCTGATGGATTTTGCCATCTAAGTAGTGGGGCAATGCTTTAAGAAAGAAGGAAGGGGACTTCCCTGGTGGCGCAGTGGTTAAGAATCCGCCTGCCAATGCAGAGGACACGGGTTCAAGTCCTGGTCCAGGAAGATCCCACATGCCATGGAGCAACTAAGCCCGTGTGCCGCAACTACTGAGCCTGTGCTCTAGAGCCCGCGAGCCACAACTACTGAGCCCATGTGCCGCAACTACTGAGCCCGTGTGCTGCAACTACTGAAGCCCACACGCCTAGAGCCCGTGCTCTGCAACAAGAGAAGCCACCGCAGTGAGAAGCCCACACACCGCGATGAAGAGTAGCCTGTGGAACATGTCATTTTAAATATATTGTAAAGACTCAGTTTTAATAAAAAGTTTAATATGAAAAAAAAAGAGTAGCCCCCGCTTGCTGCAACTAGAGAAAGCTTGCACTCAGCAACGAAGACCCGACGCAGCCAAAAAATAAATAATGAAAGAAATCTATAAAAAAAGAAAAAAACAAAAAAGAAGGAAGGAGGAAGGAGGAGAGGAAAGAAAAGAAAAGAAAAAGAAAGGAAGGAAGGAAGAAAGCGGGAGGAAGAGAGGTTGAGAGGGACGAAGGAAGGAAGGGAGGAAGGGAGGCAGGGAAGGAGGGAGAGAGGAAGAAAGCTACAGCAAAAAGGTCAGCCTGTTTTTGGTGATACTGTTAGAACGTTGGCTCTTGCAGCCACAGAGCTAAGACTGCCTTAATCAAGTTAACTTTCTCTGCTGAGAGGCTTATACAAGACACCTCGGAGTATCCTTTTATCAGAATGCAAAGGGTCTTCTAAAGTGATGTCGCAACCAGGTTGGAAAAGGTATATTTCAAAATGATGACAAAGGTCAGAAACTATCTTAATTATCGAGCTAACCCTACTTTTCTTGGTGAAGTCATTTTTCACTGGCAAAAACACAGATTTAAAAAGCCATAGGATAAACATGTGAGTGGGCATTTGAGTGGGCATTTCAGGGGCCAAATGTCCATCATCACACTCTGTGATCTGTCCATTTAGAATGAGCTTTGATTTCAACGGACTTAACTACTTAGTTATAGGTCTGGTACCTATTAGGGCAATGGGCATATGCATCCTTGGCTAATATATTCCCAGGCCTTGCTTTAAGGACACTGAGGAATGATAAGATAATAAACAGTAGGATAAGGGAATATCAGTCATGGCCAACAGCAGGTCCCCGGTCACCACATTTGTCATCTTTCTTTGCCTCCTCTTTGCCTGGTCAGAGCCTCAGATTTTCGTTTGCTGTGGAATCAATTTCTCCTTTGGCTGTCTTCTGGGTCATTACTCACCAGTTTGAACTGTCTGCTTCTGAAGTACAATCTAAATGAGACTTGCAGCTTTCCTATGGCTAGGTCCCATTTTCCTATGCTAAATTCCTGACAACCAATGATTCTTAAGAGCTGTCTATCTTTTGACAGGCAATATTTTTTCTGATTAAAAAGAAACCCTGTTACTGTTCTATAATTATTTTAGTTGCAGTTATCCCAACTCACCCCTCCTTTTAGGCATAGGTTTGCCCTCAAAGTAGAAGTGTCAACAAACCATCAATAAACCTTGCTGTTCCATAGTGGCTTACGGAAAAAGAAGGGAATGCTCCCAGCTCTTCCTGAAATACATTCAAAACAATATTGACTGAGTGCTAGCAAAGTATGCTTGCTTCTCTGGCGCTCAGGAAGTTTATGTCTGACTTTAATTCCAAATGAGCACCCGCCATCAAACCCAGACATTCCAATCCACAACACAGGTTCCAGCACTTTGGCCCTTAGCTGCTGCTTTTTAGTTGCTAGAGGTTCTCTTCTTCTGCTTAACTCTCTTCTCTAGACATACAAGCTAACCAGAATTTCCCCGGTTCTATAATAAAAAAGAAGAAGAAACTAACGTGTGTAGTGCTTCAAGTGTGGGGATAGGGGGAGTAGGGAGCCTCTTAATGTAGACAACAGGTCTGCCCTCCCTTCTCTCTGGCCATAGAGTTTATGCACTCCTAATCATGAGCAGCCAGACCGAAGGCTTTATTATCACCAATATGTGTTATGTACCCAACAGCTAGCACATTGTAATGATGGACTCCATTTGCAGGAGAAGCAAAATTGAAAAAGAAAATGGGCATGTTATAGAGGTATATACTGAACTAACGTCGTTTCTTTTTTGACAGCGTTGCTGGAATGGTAAATCAAAGAATGCCAGGGTGTGTCAGGATTTCAACAAAGTGACCCATGATACTTTTCTTAGATGGAAAGGAGAAAGGTGGGCAGAATGACAGCATGCTCTTTTCTGGTTGAGCAACCATGCTCAAAGAGCGCTGATGAAGAACTGTTTTTCAATATAGACAGGGTTCTACAAAGGGCTTGCCACAGAGCTTTGTATTTGCTCTAGGCCTTGGTGTGGGAACTTGACGTCATTTGTTCTTGAAGCTCCACAGATGAGTCCAATGTGCAACCAAGGAGGAGAACCACTAGTACAGGATAGGCGGTTCACATACTACCCTACGTACTATTTTACGCCTTCAGATAATCTCTTCCTGATACCGATAACTGTCTTCCAAAGATCCGGTGTTTGATACGGTTTCACAGATGCTTAAAGCAAGGGTAGAAAGAGAACACTTAAAGTTCATCTCAACTAGGATAAAGGTCTGGAAAATTACACAGAAAAAGGGCTGAGGAATAAAAACAAGAACAACAAACCAAAGATTTGTTTTATGGAAATGATTGTGCCTCCTTATTTAGAATCAGGTCATTATAATCACAGGTTTATAAAAAGATAACTTCAAACTAACACAAAAGTTGGGGAGATGAGCAGTGTACCAACGTTTGATTTGCATATCCACAGGGAAGGTTCGATTTTAACTCCAGTCACTCTGGCAAACAAAAAGAACAAGGCACTTTATTATTGGAGGCTTCGCTAAAAATGTCCGTGGGTCACAGAACAAGGCATCCAAGGCCAATTACGTTGAGTGCAAAGACTTCAGGCAGTGAGGAACTTGTCTCGTCTCTGTCTCTGGAAGGGTATCAACCTCATAACATCGGCACAGTTAATAACTCTCTGACCTTAAAAAGGCATTTCATGAGCAAATTAGGTCAATTAGTACAGAACAATTTACATTAAAAAAAATCCCAACCGCTTTATAACTGGGGGGAGGGGGGGAGTCGCTAATTCCTTGCATCAGTGGTATGTTAACAGGCGATATTTCAAGAGGGTTTGCTCAGTCCCAATGGACGCAACAAAGACACAAAAAAAGCCACAGTGAAATGCAAACAGCCTTCGAATGTACAGCCCCAGATTTCACCTTTAACCTCTGCTGCTCAGTGTTACCTGTTCATGGTCATTTATACTAAACTGTGGAGGACTCTCCACTGCTCGAAGGGATGTGAGCATAGTCAGTGTGGAAGGGAAGTTCTTGGGGGAAGTGGGGAATCCGATCTCCCTTCATGAATGGGTAAAAAGTATTCGAAGGATCCTTTCTCACTTTTCTATTGATATATAAATCCCCTCCCCCACTCTCCTTACAATGAGCTACACACTGTGCTAGGTGTTTACATGCATTATTTCATTTAGTTTTCATACTAACTCTGCAGGAGAGATATTGTCCCCATTTTACACACAGGAAACAGGCTTCTAAAGGTTTTGAATGACTTGCTGAAGGTCACAGAGATGGCAGGTTGTGGAGCCGAGACCCACCCAGTTTTGCCTGACTCTGTGGGCCAAATGCTTTTCATATCAACATGCTAGCCTTCACTCTACCGCTCTGTCTCCCCTTCCACTTCCTTCCTTTTTCTCCTCCTCAAAGCCCAAAGAGGTGGATGAGTGGTGGTCTTGGAAGGATTTTAAAGAAAGAAGGGCTAAGCCAGTTCTCTTTTATACCTCTGCCAAAGTTCTGCGATTTTCAATTTCCCCACACATGGCCTGGTCACCGGGATCCAAGAAAACACAGGCTTCCAACAGGGTCACGGTATATCTTTTTCTGTCCAATCTCTCCAGGGTTTCAGTGACTACATTTTTCAAATTCCAAATCAGGGCACACAGTCGGGAACACTGGCTTTTATTTAAGAGAACGTGAGGACAACATATCTAAAATCAAAACTTAAAAGGTCCTTGTGGCGCCTGGCAGACAGATAGAGGGCCGGCACCATACAGACTTGGTGACTGAGTCATTGGAGGTTGATCACACGTGGAGACTGAATCTTTGTCAGTGGAACTCAACCGGGTGGTCTTTCTGACGAATCTTTGTGTTACAGCCTTAATGTAGGCTTCCTGAACCTGGTGGCTTGTCAATCTACAAGTACTTATTTAGATACAAGGCTGTGGATCCTAAGAGACAAGCTGTTAGTTATTAGCTCTAATCCTAGGCTAGAAGATGCCCATAAAGATTAAAACTTGTTTCCTTTTTCCTAACGATTAACAGCCTAGCTGAAGAGCGATCAACTGTAATTGGGGAACGAAGAAGGTAATAAATGCATTACTGAGACCACTTGCTTTACAGAGCCATTGATTTAATCCTTAAATTTTGCAGGTTGTAAATTACTCATTAGAAGGCAGAAAGCAAAATAGCCATAATCCGTTTAGTGCCTCCAAACTCCAAAGACTTAGAGGAGGAAATCCATGGAAACGAGAGACCTGATGTGTTCTTTCACTGCTACTTCTTAACGGGCAAAGGTGGTTAAACAATAAGGACAAGCCCATGTAATTACCCTGATGCGCTGGTCCATGGGTCAGGGGTGGGCTTGATTCAATTCACGGAGGGCTGACCCACAAATGGTGGGAAAATGCCCCTTCTTTTTCCACTCAGCTGCATCGTACCTCCAGATTGTTTCATGAGACCAGAGCAATAGCCCATAGCATTCATTAGGGCATTCACTCCTATCTGTTATTTTCTAATCAGTGCCGGGACTAGGACAGTAGTAGGTTTCTTTACATGTACAGAAAGCCACATATATTTGGCTTGAATATGGATCTTATAAGCTTAACGTGTAAACACTTAACCATTTACTAATGGTTTTTGTATATACTAAGGGTAAAATTCAATTTTAGACGCTTAGTGGTAATGAAGCGAACAGTATGCAGGATGCCTTTGGCACTGGCACTCTGCACGGGTTTTGAGATCAGAATTTGAATCAGTGCATATTGCCTTTTCTCAATACCGTGATGCCCTTTATATATTGGGTATAGAACATAGCTTCTGGCTCACCTTTAGGCTTTATTCAACGAGACAGCTACTGGCTCGCTTCTGTACTGAGCAACCTCTGATTCTGCAGTAGCAAACTGAGTTACCCAACACAAAAGATTTCCATTCATTTTCTACTGGACAGTCTAATAAAGTTTGTGATGTCACCAGGCTGGTCTATCTTGTGTTCCATTCACTACCCACCATGCTGCTGTCACTCAATAAATCATTACTGATAATGAAACGAAATCGAATTTAAAAAATTATAGCTGTTCTGGAAATGTGTTTATTTACTTTGTTAAAGTAATTATAAAGTAAGTGTTTCCTAGATAGAGCATTTAACCATGGCGTGTGATAAAAATACTGTTTTCTTCCCCCATCTTGCTTTAAAAAAAAAAGCTACATTTTTTTTAACAGCAGAAAGCTATACTAAAGAATTTTAAAGACCCCTGGCATTAGAAATAGCGATATCGAAGCATTTGAAATAACTGTTCAGACATCTTAAGAGAAACAGGAAATAACTCATAGTGATTTTGAAAATTATAACTTGAAGCTTCTAGGTCACTTGTCCCATGAAAGACCCCATTCTGGCCACTTTTAGTGGAGACAAGAAACGACACTTGGCTTTTTCCCTTTCCTGGGGATGAAGTACTTGAGTTTTCTTTCGACTTACCCTGAGTGGATTTTCATTAAGGTAAGGGGGTTCACCTTCTACCATTTCAATCGCCATAATCCCCAGAGACCAGATATCAACTTTTGGACCATAAGCTTTTCGAGTCACCACCTCAGGTGCCATCCAATAGGGAGTTCCCACCATAGTGCTTCGTTTACTTTGCTCAGGGGTGATCTGGGCACAGAACCCAAAATCAGCTGCAGAGAAGAAAAGTCAGTTAAAATCAGCTCAGATTATTTTTCCTTTACAAGAGGTCACTTTCAGATATGGCCATACTTTCCTTTAGTTAGACTCTGAGCTTTTACAACTGCCTGGCTCATATCCTTCTGTTACCTGACCTCTCAGCTGGTCCAGATTTTAAACGGGTCTGAAATAACCGACTGATGTGATGTCATTTTTACTAGACCTCAATCTGGTTCCCTCCCCACACTGTTCCCTCTAACTTACGGAATCCTTTAGTTTTCTAATTAGCTATTTGTCATCCAGCAGATGGGAGCCATTAGAAATTCTGAACTATCGAACCCCCTAAATCTGGTCACGATCTACAGGAACACAACATTAGAAAAATTCTTTACCTCAAACTGGGCTGTAAATGCCTTCAAACCCATCACTTTCAATAGCCCTTTACTTCTCAAGATAGACAGTAAAAGAGTAGAAATCCCCTGACACTCGCTCAAATGCCATCTGAACCATAATACCTACTCAATTTAACAGAGCCATCCATCCCAAGGAGAATATTGTCACTCTTTATGTCTCTGTGGATCACTTGGTTTGAGTGCAAGAAATCCAAAGCTTGGAGGCACTATTGAATCAGGAAAAAAAAGTTCTAATTATATCACAAAAATTTGTTTAGATGTGCTTCGTTTCTAGATAAATTTTGGGCAAGGGTATAATTTTATGTTGTTGGGTGAAATAAATTACTAAAGGTTTTCAATGCCATTTTGAAATCATGTTACCATTTACATCAGTGATGCAACTTAGCGTTATACATGTGAAAGCTCCCGAATCAGACTTGGACATGAAGAGTGATGGTGTGATAAGTAGCACTAAATCATTAATACAGCCACATGAGCCAATTACTACAATCGTACTTTGACTTACTTATCTGGAGGATATGGATTCAGCTTGGTCGTTTACAGATACAGTAAGCGTCTGCATCTGTGGTGTGATTTCACGTAGTAGGTCTGGAGTGGAACCCTGGAATCTGCATTTAAAACAAGTGCCCCAAGCTATTTCTGATGGACCAACCGCCAGGTTTGGGAACCACTTCTAGGCTCTGAAGTAACTATAGGTACTTGTTTGGAAATGGCTTTGCATTGTAATACTAAAAGACGGAAACCACAGGCTAAAGGTTGAAGAATCCCCTGAATATTTTAAGTTTGATTAATTGCATGAATAGGAAATATATGTGTTTGGTGGATATGTGTGCATACTGGGAAGGGGGAAATTTAAGTGAACAATTTAAAATAAAAAAACAACAAAAGACCAGCTGGAAGTATTTGGTTTTGTTTTACTATCATTGATTTTCAAGTTTCAGTGGGTCAGAGTTCCTCCGTGTCTACAGAAAACCTCAACGAACGGGGTAGAGGGTAACACCCAAGATGAGACTCCAATGAGGAATGTTTTTTTTTTAATATTGAAAAAATTAATATAATAAAATATCCTTCATTTAGCTTGAAACTAGGGATATGCCACTGTTATTGGAAAAGAGGCAGACACTCAGACTCACTGGAGGGCTCCGAGGGAGGTGAAGATTGTACTATGAAAGCAACTACTTTCTGGACTGAGGGAGGACCTTGTTTAAACTGCCTTCTAGAAAATGATTGGATTATAATGTGCTCTATATTATACATGGATTACATAGCACATACAAGGCAGAATAACTGTCATGTAAAAATTCCCCCCAGTCAGAAAGAAGTTCCATGCCAACATTACTGTTTTCCACATTCACCAAGACTCCAGCATGCAGGCTTAGACATGGCACCTCATGAATGGCATAATAGAACTCAAAAAGATCCACAGCAAAGCAACTAAAATAAACAAAGGGGCTGGGGAGGGAGGGTTAGGATTTAAATTGGAGTTAGGATCTTCAATTGTTTTTTAGTACAAAAGATGTACTATTGCTACTTTGATGTTACAAACATTCTGAATAATCAAAGATAAAAAACTGTCAATCTCGGTGTTCTCATCAACCAGAGAAATGCTCTATTTTCTTACCTCTCTGCAGACGGCTGCTATCTGTCCTTCATCCATACAGGTCTCTGTGACCACATCAGTCAAAGAGCCACCAGCCAAGTATTCCATGACTACCCATAGTTCATCACCCACTAAGTAGCTACAACGAGAGAAGAAAAAGACGTTGACTCAGGCCTAAGGAAGTGGAGACCCTTCTATATTTCCATTAAGAAGGGAACGTGCAGTTAGCCTCTGCATTCGGGCATATTACATAACAAGAGGAAGATATCAATAATGCGTATGAGACACGTCCTTAACATTAGAAGAGAATATGCATGGAAATCGAAGGATCATCAGATAAAAGTGCACCATGGAAGGAAGGAAAAGAGCAAGGAGGCCTCTGGTGACTGACTACTGTCAATCCTTCCATTGTAAAAAGCTAGTTTCAGTGAACAGAATCAGTGAATAGCCCTTTTGGATAACTCAAGCCACAGTGTTGATTTCTTGGACTGAACTGACCGATGGCATACAGTTCTACAGGATAATTTATTCAGATCTCAGCGTTATTTTTGATTCTACTCAATTAATTACAGAAATCTTTTCAGGTAGTGGCTGAATCAAAGAGAATCAAAGAGACTCATGTTGGCAATGGATTTACTGGGCTGAGGTCTCTGTTCTGATAGAAGTCAGTTATGACATGCCCATTATCTTTAAGTAGTTCTTGAGGGACACAGCCCAAGTGATCAAATATGGAGAGGCAGGTCACCAGAGCAATGTGGGCAAATTCAAACCCCTGGGATCATCTGAAGGCACTTTAGCAGTATGATCAGGTCTCTCTCTTCCCCTGCTCAGCAAGAGAGAGAAATTACAGTGAATGGAATGACCCCGACAATTCTACCCTGCCCCCAGCTTAACACCAGTATGAAGCAAGCCTTTCTGTTCAGTGGTGCTCAAACTGCAGTGCCCGTAAGACTCACCTGGGAAGTTTGTTCAAAAGGAAATTTCTCATTAAAATTCTCATTTCATAAAAATGAAATATCTCATTAGTGATGGAGAACAGCCTAGAAATCTGCATTTTTTAGAAATGCAGTTTTTACAAAATTACAAAAGTAGAGTGAAGTCACTCTGCTGCAGATGGTCCCTAAATGACACTTTATGAAACCCTGATTTCGACTATAAAACCTGACCCTCCTTCGTTTTGCCCCCCTTTTGCCTCCTTCTGTACCACTGGTCTACTTGGCACAAAACACAGAAAGCAAGATCTTAAACTCACTGAGGTTGTAGACCTGGTCTTGTTTCCTTTGTATCCCCTCAGGGTACACAGCACAGTGGTGCTAAACAAACACTTATTGAAACTGAATGAGACAGATGTTAAACCACAACTGAAGAGTTACTGCTGTCTTTAAATGCCTATTAATAACCCACTGCTAATACCACTGATGAAAGAGACATTAATTACCCGGTCTAGGAAAAAGGTTTGAGATTAAAGTCTCAATTCCCTAGACCTCACTGTCAATTCATCACGAAACACCCATGAAAGCAGGGCCATTGTAGTCTGCCTCCTTTACTTAGATAGCCAGAGACTGCACTGACTCCAAACAAACACTTGATGAAACGTTTAAAACACCACAGCTCTCTCCTATACGCAAGAGCCTACTTCCTGGCAACAGGGGGTCACAATCCTCAGAAGGAAATTACACAAACTGCTCATGTTTAGAAGCAAGACCATAAAATGTGTCTTCAAATGTTTAATGCGTGGACACAGATAACTGGGTGCAAGTTTAGCAACAGATCTGATACTCAATATTCTGTAGCATTTGAGAACTATTTGTAGAATGGATGCTACATGAATAGATCCTAAATAAAAATAATTGGCCAAGAAAATGATATCCCATAAAGCAAACAAGTACATGATGAGAGAAAACACTTACCTATCTAAATAATTAACAATATTGGGGTTCTTATTTTCCCTCATGACCAGAATTTCGTTAATAATTAATTCCTTTTTGGGTTGCTGCTGAAGGTTCATCTGCTTTATGGCCACCTGAATAGTGATTAAAATGCAAGAATGAATTAGCATCATCCGACTAAACACAAACATCCGTATTTTTTGGAAACAGTGTCAGGCATACAGATTCTTTATTTTACTAAGCTCTCCCTCGATGCCACAAACCCATGCTTCTTTCCTTTGGTCAATCATGCATTCGTCATTCACTTCAGACACTTTGGACACCAGTGAGGTAAACATATGTCAACTCAGCGCTACCCATTTTTTCAGGCACAGATGCCATCGAAGAGGAATTCTGATCAATATGAATAAAGGAAAGTAGAAGTCAGAATTGAATGTTAACACTTACCTCCTGTCCTGTGGCGATGTCTAGCGCTGTATAAACAGTACCTGATGCCCTGTGAAGGTGAAAATGATCAAATGAATAAGTAATCAAAGTGTTATCAATATATTTTATTTGGAATTACATGTAATCATTTTCAGGAGAGGGAAATCAGAAAACTCAAGATTAAGGATGAAGTACAAAAGGAACAACCACTCTGTATAGTAATTGCTCCCCAAAGTATCATGATGTATCTCTTTTGGTGGGCCAGGAGCTCCAATCAGATTTTCTGTGTGCCACGGAACTAGGCAGTCATAGATTGAGCAAAATGGCCTTGTTCCTTTCAGGAAACTCCTGGAATATTTTGAACACTCCTTGGACGTTGCACAACCAACCCTGCAGTCCTTGATTAAATACCTTAGGAAAGATTATATCATCCTTTGCTCAGGCAACTGTAAATTAATCTTTGTTTTTAACATATGGACAGAGTGGCTTTTTTCATATATTTCTAATTCTTAAGAATATCTTTGTCTAACAAATTAATCACTCCCAGTACAGGTACTTACTGCACTTACCTGCACTGTAGCTATACAAAGCAATAACAATGTGGCTTTATTGTTGAGCCATCTTTTTCTTTTTGTTAAATTTCACAACAGCTTCTATGCTTAGGTTTCACTCCAGCCCACTACTGTCTTAAAATCTATCATTCCTTAAGTCTTAGTAGTACTCATGCTTCTATTCTAACTTCAATTAAGGGGTTCCCTTGCTTTGAAAATAGAAATTGTCTAGTAAAGCTGAATTCACAGTAACTTCCTGTGAAACACACGTGCATTCTGAACCACCTCCCTACCCCATCCCCATGAAAAAGGAAAAGCCTAGTCAATTGCATTGAAACATTTGTGGTGAATAAAGGAATTAGGATAGAGATCAGTTCTATGATTCAGCAGGCATTGTAATGCTGCTACAGTTAAGATCTAAACTTTCTGGTAATTGCTATTTCTCCTTTGCTTTCTATTTTTCTCCCTTGCTGTTTTGCTTTCTGAGTCCAGGAAGTCTTTCCTTATGTCACCCATTTCCTTGTTATTCTTCTCCCTTCTCCCTGGATCGGCCAAACTACTTCTCACAGGCCTAGGAAGTTTACATTACCTGCTCCTAGGGAATAAAATGGGTGGCGTAGTAGAAGGAATATTTGACGGCTAACAGAGATCTGAGTTCTAACGTTTGCCCTAATATCAACAAGCTATATGATCCTGAGGTAGTCACTTCCCCTTTCTGGGTTTCAGTCCCCTCACTTGGAATATAGTGATCACAGTAACAGTAAACGTGTGCAGAGCGTGTTGTGCGTGTCAGGTACTACACTAAGAACTTAATCTTAGGCAATCCTTACCATGTTTCTGTAAGGCAAGTGCTTTTACAACCCCATGTTACACGTGAGGAACCTGAGGCTCAAAGAGGTTAAGTAATCTGCCCAAGGTTATATAGTTTAAAATCCAAGTCCATCTGACTCTCTGGCCTATAAAATACAGGAAAGGGGCTACCTCATTTGTCAGGTTCTTTTATTCCACGGTCTAGAAGCTAAGAACTCTACTGTCCTCCTCACTCGGTGTGGGTATTTAAATATCTATTGGAATGAGAGTGAAAAATCACACTTACTTAACAGATGCTACCTAAATTTGGTAATTTCAGACATTCCTTAGGATTGAGGCTTATATTAAACAAATCAGTCTCAATTTTATGTTCGAGATTCTGGGTTCAGAGCACATATTTGGTGCTCAAGAAATATTTGTTCAACGAACAAACTAATAAAAGTCTTTGCAAGCAAACATGTAATTGAAGTAAAACCGTTCCTTTCTGGGAAGGAAACATTTCTTCTACTTAAATCTACAGATAAGCTATCAGACATTCCTGATTTCAGGGGCCAGTTTGTGATTTGTCCTTCTGAATTCAGAATTGCCTGGGTTCAAAGGAATAGATCACCTCAACCTGGTGTGTATTTCAGCTTCATAAGCCCTGAGCAACTACTTAAATCTATTTGCAGAACGATTCAAAAATGCCTTTACTTGGTTTATTCCTATATCTGTAGCCAACTTGCACAATTCCTTCAGAGGCAAAAAAGTTGATGGCATCTGCAAAATGAGCACCTATCTCATTGGGCTACAGAGAATTGAATGGCACAATTTATATAAGCATTTAGCCTTGTGCCCAGATCAGAGCTGATACTTAATAGGGTAACAGCTATTTAAAAAATTTTTTAATTTTATGTTGAAGTACAGTTGATTTACAATGTTCTGTGAGTTTCAGGCGTACAGCAAAGTGATTCAGTTATACATATACATGTATCTATTCTTTTTCAGATTCTTTTCCCATATAGGTTATTACAGAATCTTGAGTAGAGTTCCCTGTGCTCTACAGTAGGTCCTTGTTGATTATCTATTTTATATACAGTAGTGTGTATATGTCAATCCCAAACTCCTAAAGGTGGGGGGGAGATGGCAACTGCTATTATTATCATTTGTCGCTGCCACTGCTGTTATTGGTTTCACAGTAAAGGATGACATTTACTGAGTCGTTAGTTGGCCCTTCCCAATCTCCCAGCCAAAACATCCTTGCTAGTGTCTGCCCCTATTTTCAAAAAGGACAAAGGCCAAAGCTGACCTATTTGAACACTTTTTGGAGCTCCTCCGTCCTTTTTCCCCCCGTTAGAAAAGTGGTTTTGCCTTTTTCTTTAAGTATGGAATGTCTTTATCAAATGAAGCCGCACGCAGAAACCCTCAATATAAAATGGGAGCTGTTCAAGTTAAAGCTAGGGAGGGAAGCTCTGAATTCCTGCCCAAGTGGCCTTCCCCTTATTCAACCCCTCTGCCCCCCACCCCCAAGTCCATTTCCACTGGCCTAGGGGCTAAAATTGCGATTGACTTAGAGTACAGGGGGGATTAGTCTTTAGCATCTCCACAGCTTTACCTTTCAAATCCTTGGTTTTTTACTCCCTTAAAGTTGTTAGAGTACTAACCCTGGAATCCCAATAGCCAGGGTTTTATGGCATTCTGTGGTATAGAATTGCCACAAATCCCCACTCCACAGGAGTTTAAAGACCCTGAAACTCTAGAACATAGGTTATTAACTCAAAAACGAGCTTTTCTCCTCACTTCCCCTTCCTCCACCTTATTGCATATACGCCCTTGTTGGGTGGGAACCATTTCCCCCTTCCCCCCAACTCTTGTTCCCAGTCTTACAATGGTGATGTCCTCCCCTAGCCCACTTCGCACCGCCTATCCCCACACCAAACATGTTGTTAGGCATTTGGAATTCACTGCTCTGACCAATACGTTATTGATTGGCCCGACTTCCAGCCTACGTAGAATCCTCAACACAAATGCACAAACTCAGGTACGAATCTGCAGAGTAGAACTTAGTGTCAGCACTCCTAGCACTTCTCTGCACCCCAGTTCTGATGCCTGTCCATATTTCAGCAATTTAAGATTCAACTGGTATAAATGTGAATCTCTCTCATTTTCTTATTCACCTACTAAAGCACTTTTTGGCCGCCGAGGGGTTAAGGAAGTAGGCTTCATCCCCATCTACTCAAACCTCCCTGGGTTCAAATCCTCCACCCAATTCCTAGTTGTGTGATCCCGGGCAAATAATTTAACCTCTCTGTGGCTCAAGATTAAAGGAGGATTAAGTGTGTACAGTGTTTAAAACCAGTTCTGGCATATACTAATTGCCTAACAATAATAATACTTATCATTATTATTAGGTTAATTGCTACCTAATATATTCATTAAGTTCCCAAATTGCAATCTGTGGATCACTATAAATCTTTTTAAGTATCTGGGAGTTTCCAAGGTATCTTGGTGTTTCAAATTCATAACAGAAATTTGATATTTACCTAAGATGAAGCTAATGAAAATATCACATATATTTCCTTTTAGCTGGAATTATAGCAACTTGTGATTACAATACGTATCTCATGCTGGTCAAATTCTCTAAGTAGCAGTTATATGTTTTTTGTTTTTGTTTTTGTGCTTAATAAAGTATGGGAAGTGAACTATAATAAAATATAGCTTAATAGTTATTATTATTCACAATGTGGAGTTCACAAAGACAAATAATTGTGTACTCCCAAAGAAACAGTCTTTGAGCCAACAAGATGCCACAGTAATTCCCAAAAGACAAGTTTTGCTACAGCTGGGGTATGTTGAAGGATCTCAGTGGGTATCTTTATAAAACCTGTCAGTCACTTTAATAGAAAAAAGTCAGTATCATGCAGCACTTTAGGCAGTAAGGATGGCAGAAATCAAACAAAGATGGCAGTTAAAACGAATTCTCTGGTGTATTGGGGATGGCGTGCTAAAATGGTCAAGACTGTCAATTTGATTTTTATGCCATTTAATTACATCGATCCCTTTTATCCTTCACCGCGGGCTGCTCATTGCGGTGGCTTCTCTCATTGCAGAGCATGGGCTCTAGGCGCTCGGGCTTCAGCAGTTGTGGCACGTGGGCTCAGTAGTTGTGGTGCACGGGCCTAGTTGCTCCGCGGCATGTGGGATCTTCCTGGACCAGGGCTCGAACCCGTGTCCCCTGCATTGGCAGGTGGATGCTTAACCACTGCGCCACCAGGGAAGTCCTTCATTGTAGTTATACTGAAGCCAAATTACTATAGGGAGAACATTTGTTTATGATGGGGATTTTGCTTATTCCAAACCTCAGTCCTTCAGATGGTATAAAGAAATCATGCCTTATCAGGACTCAAGGGAATATAGAGATCATCCAGTTTAATCTCCTTACTACAGATGAAAAATCTGAAGCACAGAGAGTTCGGGGGTATGCCCAAGAGGACACAGCTAGTAAGTAACAAAAACCTCCTAACTTTGAGCAAGAGATCTTTTGGTGAACCTAGGAATTCAAGTATTCAATTCAATTCAACCGTAGTTCAGTGAACTATGTATGATTCAAGAATATTAAACCAACAGATTGCTCAACTGTTGGGCCTCATCTACAGTGTGATGTGTACTGCTGGGTTCTTGGCATCACATTAGATGCTTTATCAACAGTTTCTCCCTGACCTGGCCAAGCACTTAATATTCAAATGGAAACACTGGCATCTAGCCTAAAGGGTCCAGAAAGAAACAAAACAATTCACTATTTCTCCCTTTTCCTCCCAAGACAAGTCAGTTTAATTATCAGTAATCTTCATCAGGTTTTGATGTTTCCTGCTCAGAGCCAATGTCAAGCCATGATCATGAGTAGTTGCCAAAGCAGCAACATGGTAGGACTTCTAATTTAGATAAATCACTCTGATTTCAGCATAGAAATATTGATAGACTAGAGGAGGGAAAGAAGGGCAGGCCAGTGGGGCTAGGAAGAAGCTCATGGTCTGGGAGAAAAAGGAAAGGGCAACAGGACTAGAGGGCTCAACGGGGTCCGAGGAGAGCCTCATGGGAATAAGAGTGAGAGAGCCAGAAGGATAGGGCATTATTCAAGTTTAAGGTTTCCTAAGTATAAATCTGGTGCTAATGAGATCACAGTCAAGGATTTACTCCACATTTAGGTTGGTTATTTTTTACATCTACTTTGACTTCTACTGCTGCTGCTGCTAGAAAAGGTTGTACCATTTATTGAGCCTTACTTTCTGCCTTCTCTATGTAAATGCCATGAGCTCACTTAATGCTCACCCTATACAACCCTGTGAGGTCAATTCTATTATCTTCCTTTTACAGATGGGGAAAGTGGAACTGGGAAATGGTAAGTAGCTTGCCCAAGGTTACACAGTTAGAGTCAGCAGCTGAGCTCAAAAATCCATTGGTTTAATGTAAAATAGAGAGCTAGTGGGAAGCAGCTGCATAGCAAAGGGAGATCAACTCCGTGCTTTGTGACCACCTAGAGGGGTGGGATAGGGAGGGTGGGAGGGAGGGGGACGCAAGAGGGAGGGGATATGGGGATATATGTATACGTATAGCTGATTCACTTTGTTATACAGCAGAAACTAACACACCAGTGTAAAGCAATTATACTCCAATAAAGATGTTAAAAAATATACTAGTACAATTAGAAAATACAGGAGAACTTTTAAGTAATAAAATTAATAAATTTTTTAAAACCCAATATACTGTAAAAAAAAAAAAGCATTGGTTCGACTCCACAGCCCATACTCTTTTTTTTTCATCTGCAGCTTTCATTTTTTAATTTATTTTTGTATTTAAAACATTTTTTTAATTAAAAAAGTTTTTTAAACATCTTTATTGGAGTATAATTGCTTTACAATGGTGTGTTAGTTTCTGCTTTATAACAAAGTAAATCACTTATACATATACATGTTCCCATATCTCTTCCCTCTCGCGTCTCCCTCCCTCCCACCCTCCCTATCCCACCCCTCTAGCTGGTCACAAACCACGGAGCTGATCTCCCTGTGCTATGCGGCTGCTTCCCACTAGTTATCTATTTTACGTCTGGTAGTGTATATATGTCCATGCCACTCTCTCACTTTGTCACAGCTTACCCTTCCCCCTCCCCATATCCTCAAGTCCATTCTCTAGTAGATCTGTGTCTTTATTCCCATCTTGCCCCTAGGTTCTTCATGACCATTTTTTTCCCCCTTAGATTCTACATAAATGTGTTAGCATATGGTATTTGTATTTCTCTTTCTGACTTACTTCACTCTGTGTGACAGTCTCTAGGTCCATCCACCTCACTACAAATAACTCAATTTCGTTTCTTTTTATGGCTGAGTAATATTCCATTGTATATATGTGCCACATCTTCTTTATCCACTCATCTGTCGATGGACACTTAGGTTGCTTCCATGTCCTGGCTATTGTAAATAGAGCTGCAGTGAACATATTGGTACATGACTCTTTTTGAATTATGGTTTGCTCAGGGTATATGCCCAGTAGTGGGATTGCTGGGTCGTATGGTAGTTCTATTTGTAGTTTTTTAAGGAACCTCCATGCTGTTCTCCATAGTGGCTGTATCAATTTACATTCCCACCAACAGTGCAAGAGTGTTTCCTTTTCTCCACACCTTCTCCAGCATTTATTGTTTCTAGATTTTTTGATGATGGCCATTCTGACCGGTGTGAGATGATATCTCATTGTAGTTTTGATTTGCATTTCTCTAATGATTAATGATGTTGAGCAATCTTTCATGTGTTTGTTGGCAGTCTGTGTATCTTCTTCGGAGAAGTGTCTATTTAGGTATTCTGCCCATTTTTGGATTGGGTTGTTTGTTTTTTTGTTATTGAGCTGCATGAGCTGCTTGTAAATTTTGGAGATTAATCCTTTGTCAGTTGCTTCATTTGCAAATATTTTCTCCCATTCTGAGGGTTGTATTTTGGTCTTCTTATGGTTTCCTTTGCTGTGCAAAAGCTTTTAAGTTTCATTAGGTCCCGTTTGTTTATTTTTGTTTTTATTTCCATTTCTCTAGGAGGTGGGTCAGAAAGGATCTTGCTGTGATTTATGTCATAGAGTGTCCTGCCTATGTTTTCCTCTAAGAGTTTGATAGTTTCTGGCCTTACATTTAGGTCTTTAATCCATTTTGAGCTTATTTTTGTGTATGGTGTTAGGGAGTGTTCTAATCTCATACTTTTACATGTAGCTGTCCAGTTTTCCCAGCACCACTTATTGAAGAGGCTATATTTTCTCCACTGTATAGTTTTGAGCCCATGCTCTTAACCACCATTTCATGTTCTGTTATAGATCTTTAGCATTTTTACAGCAATGCTAAGTGCTAAGTGCAACTGTGGTACTTCCCAAAGCCCACGTTTGTATCTACTATGCTAAGCCACCTCCCTAAAATATTTCTCTTGCCTCTAATTTTCTATTCGCTTAGTCCATGTGCCCCCTTGTGAACCATTTAGTTTGTCCCTGGGCACGATCAGTCTGATTCCTTTGGCATAACCATACAAGATGGTTCTTCCGTTTTCTGAATCAATTAAGATTGGTCACGTGGCCAAGAGTGAAGTGGACCCAGAATCAGTGCTCAGGACTGGACTTTATCATCTGCCGAGTATTTAAGATACAATTACTCCTTGTAGGCCCCTATGTAGAAACTGTCTCACTGTATTAATTCACCTGATATAAAAATATACAGATATATTTTTCAATGCTACCATACATTTACTTGTTTTGTTGAGACATATGTCCTGTAGGGCTCCGGAATGGTGAGGAACAGCGTTAGTACTACTTGCAATAACTCTGCCAGAAAGGGAAAGATTCAGAGTGCTTTCTATAATTTGCCACTCAACTAAAAACTATCGGGCTTCCCTGGTGGCGCAGTGGTTGATGGTCCGCCTGCCGATGCAGGGGACGAGGGTTCGTGCCCCGGTCCGGGAAGATCCCACATGGCGTGGAGCGGCTGGGCCCGTGAGCCATGGCCGCTGAGCCTGCGCCTCCGGAGCCTGTGCTCCGCAACGGGAGAGGCCACAACAGTGAGAGGTCCGTGTAACGCAAAAACCAAAACAAAACAAAACAAAAACAAACCAAAAAAAACTATCACTAAATTAAAAACAATAAAATTGCACAAAAAAAATCATGTTATCTAAGTCCCTTTCTAAGTACGCAGAATGTAGCGAGGGCCAGGGGGTACAGTTTTTAATTACTAGGATTATAAATAGTAACGGAATTTTTTGTTCTTTAGCTAGGGCATGACCTTTCCCAGAGTATTCATGATCATCTAATTTTAAATAGAGCTGTAACACATTATGGGTGTGGTGCCAGGGAGCTCAGTGGATTATAGTCCCGTGATAATGAGGCCACATTTACAGGCCTTAATCCCTGGAAAGGCCAGCTAACTCTCAACTACTCAGTCCGACATTAAGTCTAAGCAGCTGTTTCCCAGTGTGTGCCACTGGTTTCAAGAGGGCCTAGACAGGAAAGGGGGGCGGGTGGCTTAATACAAGCTCATTACTATGGCTGGAAAAAACAACTTGAAGTGCAAACTCTGCTAATGGTGGTTGATTGAGTGGCATCATCTTTCTTTACAAGGGACAGCACACAACACTGGGCATTTAAGAGCATTAAGTAGAACAAAGAGCATCTTCCATTGCTCCATAAACATTGTTCTTCACAAATGCTAATGTATTTCCAATCCCCTTCATCACAAAGCCTATTATGAAGCTCAGACTACATCTATTTAGTGCCTCATAGCTGTGTTCTACCTTGTACAGCCCAAAATAGATCTGATGAGGAAGCAAATACTTTTGGGGTGGGTGGTCTCACCCAAAGAATCGCTTCGGTAAGCACTCTAGACACCACTTCTGCTCTTGCCCACAGTTTCTTGAGCAAAGAAAAACAAGTCAGAGCACTTTATTCTCAGCACTTATCCCTGAGTTCTATGCTGTACACTACTTTGTCAGATTTGCAAAACAAGCTGTTATTCATCAAGTCCTTTAAGAAACAAGTTTCAAAAATATTCGTCTTCCATATGGGAACGTCATGTTAGAGTTAGTTAAGAAAAAGAGGGCTCCTCACTGAGTAGCAGAGATAAGTCTGAAAAATATCTAACATGATATATTTACTTTCTCAAGCATTAAAACTAAAATTAATTTAGAGGGATGGGGATTGGGGGCTTCCAAAAAATGTTTGTTTGCCATTACTGATGAGTTGGTCATATCATCATTCTACATAATGATACGATTGGCAAAGACCCAAATGTTAGATAAAAATTCCTTTGGTCGGATACATATCTTTATGCATAGGAGGAAAATGATTTCAAGAAATGCTCCCACTGTCAGTTGCTGACAAATGTAGCTGCTTGGCTGATCTAATCTATACGAAGAGATACCACATGCAACAAAAGATACCTTGGCGTAATACAAACATGGGCTATATCGACGAATGGATTCTTCAGGATAGCCTTTTGTTTCGACACATAATTTCTTGTTAGAATTCCTTTCTTAAACACCTTCCCCTTTGAAGATCAGTGTGGGGACAGTTTTTATTATGGTACTAAAATCCCACATATTTGAACACGGTTGTGTTGGCGAGAGTGTGGACAAACAGGCACCCTCAAACATTGCTGGTGGGAGTGTTAAATGGAACAACCTCTATGGAGGGCAACTTGGAAATGAAAAATGCACATATCCTTTAATGTAACAATTCCACTTTTAGGAATTTATCCTAATGATAAATTCGCATATGTATGAAATGGCTTGTCAGGATCTTCACTGAAGCCTTGTTTATAGCAGCAAAATATCGGAAACAAACTAAATGTCTACCGATGGGGGCCTAATTAAATAAAGTATGGTACATCCAAACAACGAAACACTGTGCCTCTGTTAAAAAGAATGAGGTATGAACATGGAACCATCTCTAAGACATAGGCACATAATAGAAAAGGAGATATATAATGTTTTAACATTTGTGTTAAAAATACATGCATCGGGGCTTCCCTGGTGGCGCAGTGGTTGGGAGTCCGCCTGCCGATGCAGGGGACGCGGGTTCGTGCCCCGGTCCGGGAGGATCCCACATGCCGCGGAGCGGCTGGGCCCGTGATCCATGGCCGCTGGGCCTGCGCGTCCGGAGCCTGTGCTCCGCAACGGGAGAGGCCACAATAGTGAGAGGCCCGCGTACCACAAAAAAAAAAAAAAAAAAAAAAAAATACATGCATCGTGTGTGCGTGCGTGCGTGCGCACACACACACACACACACACACACACACACACACACACAAGGAGGAATGTACCATGTATACCCAAATACAAGGTAAGGGGCTCTCCCCCAATTTTTTCCTCAGGAGAAAAAGGGAATTGCCTTGTATTCAAATCCTTGTAAAATCGCTCATGTAATGTAGTAATTCTCCATATCCATTTATTTTTATCCATAAAGTATGGTTTAGGAGAGATGATGTAAATAAAGGTATGATCTCATAACTGCAGGTGTTAGATATCATAAACAAGCTTTTTAAAGGTCACTTTCAAATTAATGCACTGAAAAGGGCTCCCAGTAGCCAAAGATGGGACAGTTTGACCATCAAAAACAATAATAAATGAGATTAACTGAAACAAATTGAAAACATAAAAAATGCATGAGTTTATAAAGATATTTTTTTAAATAAAAGATAATGCCTTCTTCTCCCACTTAAAAAAAATCAAAACACCTTTCATTGGACACTTTTGGAAGTAGCTTGGGTACCAACATCTTACACTGAATACGGGCAATTTAAAAATTAAGCATTTATCTTGATTTCCCTGTATGAACTATATTTCAGGGTAATCAAAGACTCCC
This sequence comes from Phocoena phocoena, assembly GCF_963924675.1. Classification (NCBI taxonomy): domain Eukaryota; kingdom Metazoa; phylum Chordata; class Mammalia; order Artiodactyla; family Phocoenidae; genus Phocoena; species Phocoena phocoena. The sequence continues at coordinate 93,905,126 of NC_089240.1, read as the reverse complement.
TAAAATACAAAAGTATTTTAACTGATAAGTGTAGAAGGAATGATAGAATTGGAAAATTGCCATTCTGTTAACCCCTCATGAAATAATTGATCTGGGCAATAATCATCAATAGATGAAATCATTAGATGAAAGGCTGATGGCAACTTTGCAGTGGAGGGGACAATCACCCACTGAATCTTCTGATCAATCTACTCATCACTAAAATATGGGACAATTAGACACTGTACCTCCTGACACATATAATATGAAACATATAGCACCACCACCTATGAAGAAACCTTGCCAAAAATTGAACCTCAGCCTAGTTAAGCTTCTAGATCTAACTGCCATTTATAGGAAATACAGGAAATATGGGAGCAAGATAAATGGCATCAAATGAAACTAATAGACAAATCCAGAAAGTGTATATTCTACAAGATGCTGATGAGTTTCTTCAGTACGTCAGTGGTAGTGGTAAAAGAAGGCCGATGCTTTAGAGCACAGAGACTTAAGAGACACAGCCAAATGTGATATGTGAATCTTTTTTGGATGCTGATTTGAACAAATCAACTATACAAACTGCATTTTTGAGACAACTGGACAACTCTGATTATCGACTGGGTGTTAGAGGTTAAATTTTTATATATATGCGTTATATTTTTATTTATTTAATTAATTTATTTTTACATCTTTATTGGAGTATAATTGCTTTACAATGGTGTGTTAGTTTCTGCTTTCTAACAAAGTGAATCAGTTATACATATACATATGTTCCCATATCTCTTCCCTCTTGCGTTATAACGGCATCGTGATTATATTAAAAACATTGATAAATGTTGAATTTGGGTCATAAGAATATGGGAGGTCCTATACTATTTTCTCTACTCTTGTGTAAGTCTGAACATTTGTAACAGAAACTTTAAAAAGTGATATAGTAGAAAGTTACGTTGTGAAGATTTAAATATACACCTACAGGACAGATTTGGAAAACAATCATCTGAATGTTGTATAAATGGGTAATTGTAACTAGGAATAAAATATCCAGGCACAGAATCATATGTAGATTAAAAAATATTTTATCTCAAAGATCTTAGAGGGAAGTCAGATGATGTACTTAGCTAACTGCTGGGGGACTCAAAAAGGGGCTCTGGGATTACAAAAACAATACAGATGTAGAGGCAGATTTTGAATTATACCGCTCGTGAAATGTGAGAGTAGAAAAATCTCTCCTAACTTATACATGATTTTATACAATGTGTGGTTTTAAATATGTAAATAAGGGTGAATTAACAAGTTAAACATCACAAGTAGACATTCACCATTTATTGACATATCTGAGAGTTTGTGTATTTAGGTGAGTTAAAACACAGTGCACCACCTAATATTTGAGCATACATGGTATGTGTGAGCGCACTTGCACACGTGTGTATGTGTGTGTGTTTGTAGGTCCGTGTATGTGCGCAGAGATTCTATGAAAATATTACATATGAAACCAGAAACATCTTTTTGGAAGTTTCCTTTGTGCAGGATAACTGGGAGGCTGAGGGAAAAGGGTTGGAGGGACACTTACTTTTCACTGTCTACTCCTCTGTCCCTTCTGAATGTTATACCATGTCCAAGTATTATCTACTTAAAAGAATTAAACCCAAACAAACAAACAAATATAACACCCCACAGTATTGCTTGTATCTCTCAATTTGTTCCATAACACAGCCCCAACTGATCTTTCTAGCATTATTTCCTGTTAATTTCCCTGCCAAACTGTACCTCTGACTGTCTATAGAATTGGAATTCTTGATTTAATTCTTCTGGTCTTTTTGATACTCATTCATCCAATACTTGCTGAGTATTTACTCTATGCCAGACATCGTTGCACGCCCTAGGGATATCAAAATGAATGAAACCTACAGTCTGAAGTGAGTTTTCGTTTCGTTTTCTTCAACGGAAACTTCCCATAATCCCAATTTGTTAAATCCCACACCTTCTCAAGTCACTATTCAAACGCACCCTCCTTGAAGAGTTCTTCATCATATCTCCTCCATGGCTATAAATGATCTGTCCCCATAGCTTTTCTTTTTTTTCTTTGCGGTACACGGGGCCTCTCACCGCTGCGGCTTCTCCCGTCGCGGAGCACAGGCTCCGGACGCGCAGGCTCAGCGGCCATGGCTCACGGGCCCAGCCGCTCCGCGGCATGTACGATCTTCCCGGACCGGGGCACGAACCTGCGTCCCCTACATTGGCAGGCGGACTCTCAACCACTGCGCCACCAGGGAAGCCACCCCATAGCTCTTTATAATTACATTACATTACTTACTATATTTTGCTCTATATAATAATTGTAACTGTGGGTGTGACTTTTACCCCTAAAAATAACTTACCGTTTATGGAGTCCTCCACTATGTGCCATGTACTGTGCAAAGCACTTTAAATACCTTCTCTCATTCATTTCTCACAACCTTATGAGGTATGTGAATTCTGCTTACAATGACAGAAAACTGGTGCTTAAAGAAACTAAATAACTTGCCCACAGCCTTCTGATTTCAGAATCTGGACTCTGTCTTTCTCTTCAAATTTCCCAAAAATTCTCCCTTTATTCCATCATGGTTTTCAAAGTTTCAAGCAATTTTACATGTCTAGACAAGCTATGATATAAGTAGTGTAGACATGCCTGTGTGGATCAAAGCTGTAGGACTCAGGACATACACAGAAAAGATGAGTTAGGGCTGGGGTAGCCAGAGAGAGAGATTCATGGGGGAGATGACAGTGAAGATAGTGTGTGGATAAGTATGGGGGGAAAGGTACACGCATTTGGGAGTAGGGCGGACCCGCTTATTTCTCGATACAACTTTCCGTTTCTCCCCGTCAAATGTTCAGAACCTGGTTCTTAACTACTACTCTGCACTACACATAGTAGGCCCTCAACAAAAGTTCGCTGAAGGAAACACGTTATTTGTTGAACTGGATCCAAACCATTTCCTCTGAGCTGCTTCCTCAAAAATATTTGTTTTATTATAATGTTGAAGAAAAAACAAATGAAAACCTCAAAGAGAAAAAGAGTCTGTTGTTCAGTGCATTCTCATTTAAGGAAAGACCTTAAAATGAATTCAAATATATTAATGAGAAATATGTTCGGACAGCTGCCAATGTTCGTGAATTCAGCCCTCTGTTACATAGCTACTGCTTACTCAGGAATTACACAGGTTTGCCAATGATGGCTGTTGACTGAAAATAAATATTTAATTTTGCTGTCTCACCCTACCTCATTTATTAAACAAGTTCTTTCATATAAGTATCCTAAAGAGTGAAGATTCTTTAAGTCTCCACCAGATGTATTTCTGACAAACTCATATTGTCAAGTTAATGATATTTTGGGGGGTACCAGTCCCTTTTTCTTTCTTTCTGTTTTTTTTAAAACTTTACATATATCTGCTCAAAATATTTAGATTTGGTGACCACATACAGAACACTTTTCACAGCAAACCTGATGAAATAATGCCATTTTTAGCTTTCCACTCACAGCTATGGCCTCAAATGATTAGACATGCAATTCTGAATTTGATTTATGGAAAATGGAGCCCAATTCTCTGGCCCCAGGCCTGAATGCTGGGATGGCAGAAACCCATGCTGGAAAAATGTTGTTTTCCAAGTAGATGAGGGTGATTAATGGAGAGGTTCCTCTCAAATCCAGCTCCCAAGAGTAAGCTGCTGTGCTCCAGGGAGCTAAAAATGGAATACTGGGGCTGATTATTCCTAGCTCCAAATGATTACGGACATAGGTTTGAATGTCACCATCAATGAAAAGAAAAAAAAAACTCTATAAATTGAGAGTAGAGACTAGTTTATCTAACTTGGTCAATAATTCATGGGAAAATCCATTGAGAGCAATTTAAGTAAAAGAAAAATTAATTTAAGTGGGTTCTTTTCTGGTCTAGAAAGAAATACAACAGTATCTTGCTCATCCCTTTAAAAATTAAGAACAGAGAACAAAAATCTACCAAAAATGAAAAAAAATAATTCGTTAATTAAATAAACGATAGAGTTACAGTAGATAAATAGATTTAAGTTACTAGCTTATATCTTAAAAAGCTACATAATTACATCTTGATTTTATGACCATTTTGGTTGGGTGTGTGTGTGAAAATGGGCAGAAGGTGAAGCCAACATGGATGAAAAAGACAGACATGCAGCACACACAAATACCCAAAGGAGAACAAAATCAGATGTGGTGAGGCTGATCTAGTGATTATGAGAAACAGTTAAAGACACACTGCAAAAAACAGAGACAGAAAGAGCAAGATATACATGTATATACTCATGAAAAGACAGAGGACAGAGGAAAGGGAGAGCTAGAAAGACAAACATTTTCATTAGTTCAACAAATATTTATTGAGGCAAAAACAGATCCAGAGAGATGGGGATGCAGACAGGGGAAGCTCTGTAAATCCCTGAGCTTGGCCAAATGAACTCTGACTGTTGATCGAAACTGTACAAAATTGTTTTGGGGGGATCCACCAAGTACAACAGCACTATGCTAGACAGTAAAGGCGACAAAAGGATAAATCAAAAAGACTCCCACCCTCTAAGGGTTTATTTAAAAGTTGAAGGGGGTCTATGAGTGAACTCTCTGCTGGTTTCATCAATTCTCGAAAAGGATGAACTTGCTGGGAATATCAAAGAGAACCTTCCGCAGCGGCGAGCAGGATTTCTCCTCTGATTTTTCATTTTAGATTATAAAGGCTTTACAAAGGTATGCAGAAATAGAGAACTTTCCTTTTGCACCTTCAGAGGTCAGAGGCATAAATAACAACCAGGAGGGGAAATCTCTTTGGTATGCCAAGTTGTTTGGCAGCCTGATCTTTGTTCTTGGAGGAATCAGTCTTGCTTCATTACCTAGTATCTGGGAGATATTTGAAACCATCTCTTACTTTTTTTTCTTTTCTAAATGTAATGATATTTTTGGCTCAGTTGGGTCTAAGTGAGAATGAGTAATGAAAACAAAATTATAACATTTTCCGCTCCTCAAAAGACAACTCCGAGTATAAAAACACTTTATGAATAAATAAACAGCGCCCATTTAAACCTACAACTAGGGCCGTGTTTGTCCATTAGACGTATGATGTGAACCATATTTTATATTTGGGGGAAACTCTATTTTCAAAAGCTCAAAAGGTGAAATTAATTTTAATAATGTATTTTATTTAACACAAAGTATGTAAAATATTTCAGCATGTAACCAATATAACATTTATTAATATGATATTTTGCATTGTTTATTTCATAGTAACTTTTGGAAATCAGGTGCATGTTTTATACTTGTAGCTTACCCATGGCTATCATATTGGACGGCAAAGATCTGGAATGCTACTTCTCTATGGATTGTGTATCACTTCCTATTGTTAGCTCCATCAAAGATCCAACTAGATTAAACTAAAATCTAAAAGGTAACTTTTGCCTTCCAAGTCACCTTAAGTACAAAATACTGTGTTTTTTTTAACCTGCCTTGTGGTGTTAACCTTTTGGACAAAAAGAAAGTGAGCTGAGGTTTGTACATGGACTTGAGAAGGCACGGCTTCCTGACTTAAGTAAAGCAACCAGTTCACTGGAACTTCTAGCTCACTAGAAGTTAAGGAGGAAAACTCCAGGTGAAATAATGGAGTTATTTGTAGGGCTACAGAAGCCAGCCCTACCCTGCACTTAGGTGAATTGAGTAAGCATGTCACCCAAGGTACCCTATTTAGCCTCTTCAAGCATTCATCACTATAGACTGTAAGTTCCTTGAGGGCCCACACTATCATTAGTGAGCTCTGCTTCTCTCGCGTTTAACACAGTGCCTGGCATATAGCTGGTGTTCAATAAAAGTGTGCGCTGAACAAACAAATTAATTCAAATAAATACAGTCTCTCATTTGCACTAGACACATTTCAAGTGCTCCACAGCCATAACGTTAGTGGCTATCATATAGGACAGCGCAGATGTAGAACATCTCTATCATCACAGAATGTTCTAGGGGACAGCACTGTCCCAGAGCAATGGGCAGAAATACTATTTGACTTGTTAAGTTTTAGGGGCCCTCTAGAGACCACAAAACCTTTTTTTATGAGCACGGGAGAATACCCGTGACAGCAAATGACAAAGAAAGAAGCGAGAGCACAAACAGGTATATATTTTGCCCTCCTAGAAAGTTTAAATGCAGCAAAATTACGGTTTCCACTGCAAGAAGACACTTGGCCATATATTTCTCCCTTAGTTTCTGCCTCCTTCTTAGGGTCTTCTCACCTTGATTCCCACCAGGCACAGTCCCCAAGAGTGTCCCTCTTACCCTCTAGCCAAAATGTCTAACGAATGTTTTCCCTTATTTCCCGAGATAAGTTGGCAATTTCAAAAGAAACTTTAGTAAAAAAGCTAGGGGGAAAACGAAATAAAATATAAAAAAATCACAAAAACAGTCAAGCTTATATACAGTCTATAATTTTCTGAAGCTAAGAATCCCAGGAAAAGCAGTGAGGTGCTTGAAGAAATCCTACAGTCCCTTATCTGAAAACAGACTCCAGTGGCTGAGGGGCTAGCACAATTTTGCAGGCACATTAGCTGTATCCCTTTCTTCCCAGCCCCTTGTTTCAGTCAGGAGACCTCTGGGGTGCCTGACATACAGTTGTTGGTACACCTAAATATCTTGTCTCATTTCCCATCTAAGGACACCCCTTTAGAACGCTTCGTTTCTCTTTAAACAAAACATTTCCCTGTCTCAAACCCTGTTGCCTACTCAGGCACTCCTGTTTAGTTTCACATTAAGCCTTGAGAAACATGTCTAATTACAGCTGGCTTGTAGAACTGGTGACTCCCACCGTTAGCTCTGGTGAATTATCTAGCCCCCTGGTTTCCAGGTCTAGCTGATGGTCAGGATTATCTGAGGAACTGTTCCAAAGTTCAGATTACTGGGCCCCGCTCCAGACTTCTGAATCAAATCTCTGGCAGTGGAGCCTGGGAATCTTTATTCCTACAAGCATACTAAGTGAAAATGATGCACTCCATCCCATTTAGGGATTATTGATCTATTTCTTCCTTTCTCAGCCAACTCTGCCCACCTCTGGATCATTCAATCAGGACCTTCCTTACCATCACTCTGTCACTTTACAGTTTGAGAATGAAACAGGATCTTAAGCATAACATCCATACAGATGTAGAGGGGGACAGGGATAAAGGGGGTTTTCATACAAGCTTAGAGGTTTCTATAACTCTACTGCTTTTCTAGACGAATCGGTTTGAATCGTGTAACTCTATGGGATGAAAGCATCAGTAAATAATTCACTGTTAAGCTAACAATAGTGAAGATTCCAGCAGGATATGTTCCTAGGTTAATTCACAGTCTGACAGCCAGAAAGGCCAATATTAAGAATGTAAAACATGAATGTAACCTAGAAAATGAGAAGCATAATTTACCAGAAATTCAAGCTGTTATTGCATTTTAATATATGTCTCTGGTGCTCATCTTTTGATAGTTCACATAATAATCACTTACCCTTGACCTATTTTTTCAAATCTTGTGTATTTTTTCTTTGGGTCACCAACACTCACAATGCTTCCTGAGGGGAGGGAGGGAAGAGAGAGAGAGAGAGAGAGAGAGAGAGAGATTTCAATTGATTGATTTTCCTCTATTTAATATTAAAATTTAAGATGCCAGAGTCAATGACAAATAAAATATTACAGCAATATTCTTATGTGATTTCTATAATTTATATGGATAATGATATATTTTATTAAAGTAACAAACAGTAATATATTAATTAAACTAGTAGTAATAACCCAGATGCTTATACTCAAAACTGATGATGTTTGGGAAACAAGAAGGACTGATCATAACCCAACATTTATAAAAAGTTCCCATAAAAGGATACTGTAGATTAGGAGATTAAAACATCTAAGGACTTGTACACAGTATTTAATAAAATCACCATCTTCTCTGAATTGGAGTAAAATCGAGTGCTACGGTACATTCAGTTTTGCTGGACAAATATCTCTTGAGCAATTAATATGCACCCAGTACTGCACTAAGGGCGATGGGGGATGGGGAATGGCTCTAATAAAGAACAAAGGTTAATCATAAAGTAATGAGGCTTACTGTTTTTAAAAAACTTATATCCCTGTATACCTGAAACTAATATAATATTGTAAAACAACTATACCTTAATAAAAATTTGTACGATTATAAAATAAAATCCTGAAATAGCTCCATACATCCCTGAGCCTAGGCCCCTAATTAGCACTCCAAACATTTTTAACAGCTTTACTGAGATATGATTTCCATACCATAAAGTTCACTCAAAGTGTACAATTCAGTGGCTTTTAGTAATTTTTAGAGTTGTGCACATTTACGAAATTTTACCATGATCTCATTTTAGAACATCTTTATCATCCTAGAAAGAAATCTTGTACCTGTTAGCAGTCACTCTTGATCCCCTCTTTGCTTACCAACCCATCCCTAGGCAACCACTCACCTACTTTCTGTTTCTATAGGCTGTTCCAAACATTGTGGAGTAAGTTTACAAGCCACACAAGAAAACCACTAATTGATCATGTTTGGCTCTGGGAAAAAATATTGGTTTTTGCAATTTCAAAATTTCCAGTCCACTACTCAGAGGATCAATACTTGCCACCACTCAGAATAAATCTAAAGGAAGTGACATTGACTCTCCAATGCAATGCTCAAATAGGTACAGAAAAATTCCGTGCCATGGCAGCATCGTGGGAATAAGTTCTCAAGTGGACTACTTTGAAGGGGATCATTTATTTGGATACTTCTGGCCCTCCCTTCTTTCCTTATGGAAGCAAAAATCAGTATCATTACCTTTAAGTTATATCTTACTGACATGGCCCCTATTCAAAGAAGTGTAGAGTCAGTTAGTAGAACAAGATTTATACACATGAACTAATCAAGAGAAGGTCTGTGGAGTCTATCTCCTAATTGTCACTCTTATCCATTCCCTCCTCTTCATACCCACGGCCACTGCCATTGTTCAGGTTCTCAACATCTCTTGTTCAAACAATTGTGCTCGTCGTTACCTACCTCTCAACTCTGCCTTCTCTAATTCCTTGTCCACAATGCCTTTGGAATAGGGCAACCATGTAACTCATAAACGAAGACTGTCTTGGATAAACTGAGATGTGAGGTCAGCCTACTTCAGAGTGATTTCACTCCATTATCCATAAATCGTCAAAAGTTCCCCCTTACTACAGGATCAATTTCAAATTTCTTAGTCTGGCATAGAAGGCCCTTTACCATCCAGCAGCATCTAGCTCCTACCTAACCAGTCTAACCTCATATTATTCCTTTCCTCTCCGTCCCTCCGACTTTATATCCTAGCAACACCATCACTATCCAAGGCTTTGGTCTTTAGACATGCTCCCCCCTTCCCTTTCCTATCAAACCCATGAATTCCTATTTATTATTTAAGTGTAATGTCAATATTCTTCTCTGATCATTCTAATGAGACTTACATGCTTCTTTTTGAGGGCAGGAAGCTTGTCGTCATTTCATCCCTGTAACTTCAGTGCCCAGAACAGTGGCTGCCACTGAATTTGCTGACTAAATGAATGTGAACAAGCAAATACGTATTCAAGAGCTAAACTGTGTGCTACAGACGATACTTCGTGCTAATTTAGACGTGATCTGTTTTCTGGGCTAGTGAACAACTTAATTCAGACCTACCAGTAGACAGTATACCTGGAAAAAAAAGTGTTTCATTCATGGATTGCTCATCCATGGCTGTTAGGTTTGTTGTTGCTTGTTTTTCGTAAGAGAAGTCCATGTTTCAGTTAGGTTAAATAAGAGTCACGATATGTGAGTCGTTGTAATTCTTTTCCTCTTGTATTCCCAATCTCAGTCAATGGTACAACTATCTGTCTACTCAGTAGCCCGAGTCAGAGATCTGGGAGTCACCCTGACTTATCCCTTACCTTCACTCCCCATGTGTGTAGCTGTCCGCTGAGTCCCGGGCCTCTATCTGTTAACCTCCTAGATACTCTTTGAATCTGTCGTCTCCTCATTACTACTGTTCTAGTTAGGCCCTCACCATTTTTTGTTTGGGCTATTCCGACAGCCTCCTAACTGGATTCAGAATTTCCAGCCTCTGCCCACTCGAGTCCAGGCTCCACACCTATGTCAGGATGCTCTAAGTGCAGACCTGATCACGTGATTCTCTGGTTCAGGGGTCCTGGACGCTTCCTCAACACTTACAGGGTAAAGCTCAAACTCCTTGGCATGGAATGCAAGGTTCTTTGTATCTGGCTCTTGCTTCATTCTCCATCTCATCTTCCCCACTTCCCCACTAGAACCTTACGTTCTCACCATAACAAACGAATTGTAGCTCATGATCAGATCCTGCTTAGCGACTTGGCTCCCTCTCTTAAAACTCCAGTCGCCATATCCACCACCAATTCTACTGATATATTCAAGTGGCGCTGAATAAGTTAATGTTCCCAACCATATACTTTTATACTTTCTTTACATGCTATTCTCTGCCTGCAATGTCCTTCTTAAGTTTTCTTCCTGGCAAGTCCTTATTCACGCTTCAACTCAGCTTCAGTTATGCCTCCTCTAGAAAGCCTTCCCTGATTTTTTTTGGAATAAAGTTAATAATTTCCCTTCTCTGTTCCGACGCCTTGCTTTCCCCCCCTTGGTGTCCATACATCTGTTCTCTACATCTGTGTCTCTATTAATGAGGCTTTATGGCAGTAAGTTATTCAACTTTTATTTCCATGGTATGCAGGATAAAAACAACAACAACAACAACTGGGAATAAATCCTTTCATGAGGATTACCAAAAGACAACCATTTTGATGCGCTTCTGCTTCTGAATTTAACTGCTATTCTAATAAAATGGCGTCCTCATGCCCATTACCGGTCACAGGAGCGTGTGTGCTGCCATCTACTGATGCTAAGAAAGTGAACAGCAGGCCTTGTGTACAATTCCGAATTACAAAACAAGCTTTTACAGTGACCTCTTTCATCAGAGCCATTATAATTTGTGTTCACAAATTATACTAAAGAAAGGAGAAAACATTGGTACACAATAGGGATAAAGAGACAAAAATCAGCAACTCAACATCAAAAGGAAAAAATGATCGCAGTACCAGAACAACTTCCAACCAGAGCAATTTCCTAAACGAGAAACAAACCATTCGCTTTAAAGTACAAGGATTTAAGAAATCACTAAATACTAGTGTTTGAAAATAGGCTTCATGATATGGTTTCAGTGACAGAAAAGCCCATCAGTGTGTTCTCCTACATATCAAGGAAACTAAGTTGAACTCCAAGCATTAAAAGACTGTCTGTTTGGCATAATGAAGCTTTTGATTTCTGAGAAAAAGCAAAAGAACTCTCTAAACTAATATTAGTTCTATCTGAGGGGGGATTCGGAGAAAGAGTTTTGAGTGGGGAATGCTGGGGGAGGGGAGGGACTAGAGGAGGAGGTGATTGCACAATTCTGCTGACAGCACCTTTTGAAAAATTTCACTAAAATGTAGGGGTTTCTTTATTTTCCAGCAGATTCAGACCAGACCACAATGAACAAGGCAGACCCAGGCTATCTGTCTGTGTAAAACTGAAAGATGATCTGTTCATTTCAGCCATTAATGATCCCATGGTCTGGCTCCCACAATCAGTATCTGTGTGGAAGAAGAATAGCCTGACAGCTCTGCGGTCTGGGCTGCCCACGTCATAGTAATCAGATCCCTGAGACTGAAGGTGAGGCCGCCCTCCCCTCCTCCCCACGCTTATGGTGGGGTCCACCCTGGTATGGGCCGTAGGCCATTTTCCTACCTCCCTGTCTCCCTTTTCCCTCTCCTTTGCCTCTTAGTACAGGCTCCTTTACTCCTTCCCCAAGCCCCTCCTCCTCAGTGATTGCTGTACAGGGCCCATACATCTGGGATTATTGCCGGCTTCAAACATTCTGTCCCCCTGAATATCCTAGGCCCCGATTTTTTTTTTTTTTTTTTTTTTTTTTTTTGCGGTACGCGGGCCTCTCACTGTTGTGGCTTCTCCCGTTGCGGAGCACAGGCTCCGGACGCGCAGGCTCAGTGGCCATGGCTCACGGGCCCAGCTGCTCCGCGGCATGTGGGATCTTCCCAGACCGGGGCACGAACCCGTGTCCCCTGCATCGGCAGGCGGACTCTCAACCACTGTGCCGCCAGGGAAGCCCCCCCAATTTTTTATAGTGAAAAATACGGTTGCTCTCATGGTGGAAAACACAGCATAATAATTCTAAGCAACTATTTATTGTGCTGGGTGGCTTACATACTTTGCCTCGTTTGGTCCTCACAAAATCCCCATTATACCAGTACAATCGTCTCCATTTTTCAGATGAAGACACTAAATTTTAGAGGAGTTCAGTGACTTGTCTAAGGACACACAGCTGGTCTGGGTCTATGACTCACTCAGACTCAGTTATGATTCACTTCAAAGTCTGTCCTGTTGTATTATCTTAATAAGGCTTTATATTCATGTAATAAAATAGTAACTACCATTTATTGAGCACCTATTGTGTACCAAGTACTGTTGCTGGAGGTTTTTACATACATTATTCTCACTGAATTATCATAATGCTCTAAGGTTGGTACCATTATTATCCCCATTTTTCTTAATGAGGAAAAAGAGGTCCAGAAAAGTTAAAATAACTTGCCTAAAGTGACACAGCTGGGAGCAATGGGCTTGTGATTTGAATCTGGGCCTTTCTGACGCCAGTACCTGTCCTCTTAGCCATAGGTTGGGCTACATAAAATCCATCCTGTAGACAGAGTCCTAAAATGTAGTTACGATTCTCATCCCCATTTGGTCAATAAGAAATGAAGGTTCAGAGGGGTTAAATAACTAGCTTAAGGTTATATAAGCGAGTAAGTGGCAGAGACAGGGCCCAGAGAGGGTGATGGTGAAGCAGAAGCAGGAAAGACAGACTTTGCAGTAAAGCTCAGCCTGGATTTGCTTCATGAAAAACACTCCTCCATTTCTTGGCAGGTGTGCCCTGCCGACATCTGTGAGCACAAGGTAGGGTTGAGAGTTGCAGGTGGCCCACAGGCTGGAGGGAAAAAGATTCTCTCTAGGCCCAAGCATTCTCCAATAGAGAAAAAAACTGACTTAATTCTTAATTAAAAATGTAATCAAACATGGCTTTTCCCTCTTCATCATGTTGCTCAGTGTAGGGCAGAATAAACAACAAATTACAAAAACCACAGCTCCAGAACCCTTACAGTTTGCAAGCAAAACAAGATCTTGCCCCCGCCTCAAAATAATGCCTGTTTCTCTGTCAGTGAACTTAAGAAAGCTATAAATGTATTTTCATTATAATAAATCTACTGAGACTTGAAACAGTTATCAAATAATCAATTTTACTAAAGCGAGGCTGCTAGATTTTTAAAATCTGATATATTCTCACAGGTCTTGTAAAGTAAAGGAAAAAAACTGAGGCAATTGTCTGAATACTTGAACTGAAATTATCCAGGCAATTCTTTCCTTTATTCCTTCCTTTTTACACAAACAGACAGCTGGCAAATGCAGAAGCAAAGTGGGTAATGGAAACAGTATAAGCTTTGAAGGCAAACAGATATGAATTCCAACTCTGGCTCTGCCACTCATTAGTTTGGTGATCTGGTCACTCCAGCTTTTGGAGGCGTACTTTCACTGATCTATAAAACGAGGCTATGAAAATCTACCATAAAGGATTACTGTGAAAATTAAACTTGATAATGTATGTGAAGTGGTCAGCAGAGAAGGCACTTAATAAATGGGAATTATTGCTGTTGTTATTAAGGAAAGAGGTGGTATTAGCACTAGAGGCATGTTTGATCGTGTACAGTAAAGTCGGTTGGCTAAAGTCCCTCAATTCCAGTTCTGAGCGCTGACAACTGCAACCCAAACCTTTGCCTTTCCAAATACCTCTGTGTCAGACTGTCTCAACATCAGCACTGTTGACATTTGGGGCTGAATAATTCTTTGTCGCAGAGGGGAAAGGAAGGAGGCTACCCTTTGCATTATAGAGTGTTTATAAGCATCCTTAGCCTCCATCCACTAGATGCCAGTGGCATTCCCTGTGCTGTGACAATAAACATGCCTCCAGATATTGCCAAATGTCCCCTGGAGGGCAAAATGGCCCTACGACCACCTCTGCAGAGTCTTCCTGTGGCCTATAGCCTGCACCGCTCTCTTCCTTTCCTGAGTTCTTTTAGACAGACAGTTGCATGAAACAAGATGGCCTCCTATTCTCTCATTGTATCACACTATTAAATCTTATCTTCCAAATAAAATTGTAAGTTTCTTAATATCAGGAAATTGTTTTTTCTATGGTTTCCTCCAAAGACTCTGGCATAGAACACGTAAGTAGGAACCCAGTAAAGATGCATTTGTCTGCTCATTTTTTCACCCATTCAATCAACAAGCATCCGTTAAGTGCCTTTCTGTACCAGGCACTTTATTAGAGCTGGATGTACGGGAAAAGAAGGCACAGTCTCTGTCTTTAAAGAGCTCCCAGTCTAGTGAAGGAGACAGACAAGTACAGTGTGATATTTGCTGCAGTAAAGGCAGTGAAAAGAAGGTCCATTGACTCAGACTGAGAGAGACAAGGAGGGCTTTCCTGAGGAGGTGTCTTTTGCGCTGAGGTTTGAAGGATGAGTAGGAGTTAGTCAGATTGGAGGCACGAACTGTAGATAACTAGTGATTTGTTAGATGCTTTTGTAGTATGAGTTTAATGAATGTGCTTCACAGAACTTTGACTCTTTTCAACAGAGGATTTTTTTTTTAAATCTCTTTGACTCAGAAAGCTAAGTGGAAGAGGAGTGTTTTGTAAAATGGAGCGAGTGTGTATGCACAAGCCTGGGTACACTAATGACACTGGGTACACTGGGTACACTAATGACACTGCAGGAAGGAGGCTGTGAGCATTTGCTGGCCCTGCCTCCCTGTCCACATAGCAATGTTCCTAAATTAAGAGAAAAGGCAATTTTATCGTGGCCACCCATTTGATTGACAGTGTTGGGCTTTGAGGTTGAACTACCCATCACGATTGATCAGGTGGGGGCCCCTGGGGGTATGATCATAAGATGTTTTTCACCAGACTGATCCCCTTTGGGGGTATAATCTTAAAATAAAACTTACTACTTAATTCATTTAGTGAAGTTTTCACCTTACTTGATGTCTTTCAAGTGAAAATGCTTGGTTTTTGTGCAATTAGGAGTATGAGGGAGGGGGTGATCTGGAATACATAGTGAGTCTCAAACTTTTCATCTTGTGATGTCAGGGAGCCTGGAGTTCATGCAAGCAGGTTCAAATTTTTAAAGGTTCAATCCCCACTCTAGGTGGAGAAACCCTCTCATGAAGAAACTAATGATGGCAAAACAAAAAACAACTCACTTAGCTTCTCTAGGATCTCCTCATCTGTCATCTTGGATTTTTTCCTTTGCCGATCTGTGTTTCTATACAAAGTACTGGAATTGGCGTTCTCAGCAGAAGGTGGTGTGACCTCTTTATTTGGTGCTGCTGGTGAAGCAATGGATTCAACCACGGAACGAGTGTAGATCTTAAAGACAAAAAATCTGGTTACAGATTAAAGACCAAAATAATGCTACAATTGATGAACCTACATTGACACATCAGGATCACTCAAAGTCCATAGTTTACATATGGTTCACTCTTGTTTTTTTACACATACACACAATGATTTATTATCATGTACTTTCATAATTGTTAGATGTATCCTTTACAATAACGACTTCAGAAGTATCCATTTTTGTAGATCATTAATAAATTCAATGTTCCTTGAATCCAAAAATCACTAATTGGGTATGGGTAATACAGATACTAGTGAAAATTCTATAACTAAAGAGTTGTAAGACCTTAGACAATTAAATCACTTTCCTAAAGTTTTAGGGTCTGATTATGCCTGATATCTCTCTTCTAATTCTCAAAATTTATGTTTGGCCTTCCCCTCTGAGTCTTTCTTTTCAGAAATGCCTTTTCTGTCTCCCATTACCCTTTATATGGGATGGCAGCCTCCAGGGCCATCAATTTCTGTAGAGATACTTACCAAACTGTATTTACCTACAGAAGTCAAGTAGGAGGAACTAGAGGAACAAACTATAATGAAGGTAGAGTTGGGCTGTTGTATTTTTGGCCACACAGAGCGTGGACCAATAGGATTACGATATTCAAGTACCCTATTTTTCATCACTTTCAATCCATCAATCATATGGTTCACTCTTAATGCACATTCTATGGGTTTGGATGAATGTGTAATGACATGCATCCATCATTATGGTATCACACAGAGTATTTTCTCTGCTCTAAAAATCTTCTGTGCTCCACCTATTCATTCCTCCCTCCACCCTGCCCCTCAACCTTTAATGAGTTTTTAAAGACAAGTGATTTCTAGCAAAAAAGATCTTTAAGTTGCTTCAAGTATACTGCCCTTGAAAGCTCTCAGGAGCTAGTCTTTTGAGGCCCCCAAACATGCTGTGCTAATTGTGGTCTTGGTGCCTCTGCATATGCAATTCTTCCTACCAGATTCCCATGGATTTTGTTCTCTTTCTTAACTTCTGCAGCAGTTTTAAAATTTAGCACTTATTTGTATATTGCTTGGTATTATTCTCTAATTGTCATGTGCTAATCTGCATCCTCAAACAGCAACCCCAGTGAAATTCTTATCTTATACTCTAGTTCCGGGAACATAGATGCTCAACAGATACTAGGTGATTAACTAGATTCTGACTCTAGGACTATGCCAAAGGACATCTGTTGAATCATTTGGAAACACGGTCACTTGGGACTTACTGATTTTGTATGCTCTGGTCTTGGTGCGATGACTGGTGGCGGCTCATTGTCGTCTTCTTCTTCTTCCTCTTCTTCATCTTCTTCTTCAGACACAGGGGGAGCCAAGGGAGGCTCTGATGCTGTTTTTGTACTCTTACGGTAAAAACAAAGTTTAAAGACCAGATCTTAACTCCTCATTGTTTTTCTTCAGAAGTGAGAAAAGGGAGATAAAATATCTAAGCATGTAGGGATAGGAAGGAACTTCAACTTTTACAAATGCGCAGAACCATCTACGATTTGGTGGCCAGAACCTGCCCACATTCAGAGATAAATTCAGGTCAGGATTTAAGCACCAAGAAATTTTAAAAATTCCTTTTATTTTCCACTGAGCTCAAAAACAGTGAGCTATTCATTGAACATTTTCAAGTTCAGTGTTTTTGAAATCAATGAATATATTTTAAAGATCAAATTAATTGCTATTAACGCCTTGAATTGGTACCGGGCAGATTGTCAATGTGTTGATTGACAGTTTGTCAACCAGCAAATGGCTAGTTTGTGCCTAAAGATCACAGCATGCATATGGATATGGCATAAATACAGCTCTGCAAATATTCACTAAGTACAAGCAAGCCCATAAATGTTTCTTTCCTGTTCAGCCTCCTGGAAAGAAGCACTCAGAGAATAACAGACATGAAGATTTAAGGAATACTCATCTACATAAATAACTTTCAATCTCAACCAACAGGTAAATGATGATTTGCAATGAGAAAAATTTCAATAACACCAAAAATAATGACAGCAACCACAGTATCTAGGGTTGGTTCTTGATCATTCACATTAATGCAGGGGTAAAATTGTACCAAAGGTGGATTTTGAAATAACTACGGCCATGGTACTCAAAGTGTGGTCCCCAGGTCAACATCACTAGCACCATCAAGGAACTTGTTAGAAATGCAAATTCTTGGACTCTTTCCAGACCTATGAATCAAATTCTGGGAGTGGGACCCAGCAATCTGTGCTATAACAAGCCTTCCAGGTGATCCTGATGCTTGCTTAAGTTTAAAAATCACTGAACTATGATATAGGTCTTTGTTGTTCAGTATGATGGCTATTCAACACTTAAAATGCGGCTAGTCTGAGTCGAGATGTAAGGTGTAAGTGAAAACTACATACCAGATACTGAATACATAATAAGAAAAAAATATAAAATATTTCCTTAATGCTTTTTATATTGAGTGTATGTTGAAATAAAAATATTTTAATATGTTGGGTTAAATAAAATATATTATTAAAATTAATTTCACCTATTGCTTTTTACTTTTAAAAATGAAAATCAGAAAATTTAAAGTTACACATATGGCTTTTATTACATTTCTGTTGGACAGCACTATTACAGATGGTTTTTGAGTTTTTGTCATGTGTGTGTGCCTGTGTGTGTGTGTACTTGTTTATATTTTGTTTATGCCTTTGAGTACACTGGCTCAGGCTAAGCCTAAAAAGAATTTTCTTTCTTTCTTTCTTTCTTTCTTTCTTTCTTTCTTTCTTTCTTTCTTTCTTTCTTTCTTCTTTCTTTCTATCTTTCTTTCTTTCTTCTTTCTTTCTTTCACATCTTTATTGGAGTATAATTGCTTTACAATGGTGTGTTAGTTTCTGCTTTATAACAAAGTGAATCAGCTATGCATATACATATAGCCCCATATCTCTTCCCTCTTGCATCTCCCTCCCTCCCACCCTCCCTATCCCACCCCTCTAGGTGGTCACAAAGCACTGAGCTGATCTCCCTGTGCTATGCGGCTGCTTCCCACTAGCTATCTATTTCACATTTGTTAGTGTATATATGTCCATGCCACTCTCTCACTTCGTCCCAGCTTACCCTTCTCCCTCCCTGTGTCCTCAAGTCCATTCTCTACGTCTGCATCTTTATTCCTGTCCTGCCCCTAGGTTCTTCAGAACCATTTTTTTTCTTAGATTCCTTATATGTGTGTTAGCGTATGGTCTTTGTTTTTCTCTTTCTGACTTACTTCACTCTGTATGACAGACTCGAGGTCCATCCACCTCACTACAAATAACTCAATTTCATTTCTTTTTATGGCTGAGTAATATTCCATTGTATATATGTGCCACATCTTCTTTGTCCATTCATCTGTCGAGGGACACTTAGGTTGGTTGCTTCCATGACCTGGCTATTGTAAATAGAGCTGCAATGAACATTGTGGTACATGACTCTTTTTGAATGATGGTTTTCTCAGGGTATATGCCCAGTAGTGGGATTGCTGGGTCATATGGTAGTTCTATTTGTAGTTTTTTAAGGAACCTCCATGCTGTTCTCCATAGTGGCTGTATCAATTTACATTCGCACCAACAGTGCAAGAGGGTTCCCTTTTCTCCACACCCTCTCCAGCATTTATTGTTTGTAGATTTTTTGATGATGGCCGTTCTGACTGGTGTGAGGTGATATCTCATTTCAGTTTTGATTCGCGCTTCTCTAATGATTAGTGATGTTGAGCATCCTTTTATGTGTTTGTTGGCAATCTGTATATCTTCTTTGGAGACTAGAAAGAATTTTCATTCCTCGAGGACAAAGTTCCTGAGGCAGATGCAGACAGCCTACTAATAGACTGTTACATCAAAGGACCTCAGTCTGTGACTTAAATTCACTGTGGATTTTCTATAATCATGTATAAACCTACGGTGGTGTAACAGGTATAACCATATATCTTATTGGAGCCAGCAAGATTTATATACTGTGACAAGACAACTTAGAATTTATAAATTTGAAAGAATATTTGATTGCCTGATATATACGCTGAGTGGTTTATAGATTGAAGTTTATATGCTTACTTGATATTGTTTTTCTATTTTTTTAAATTTTTATTTTATATTGGAGTATAGTTGACTAACAATGTTGTGTTAGTTTCAGGTGTACAGCTTATTTATTCTTAATTTAGCCAAAACAGCTGGGCTATTACATTGGGTTGTGGCAGCGTGGATAGCAACATATATTAATGACGTTATATTTCTAGATAAAAAATCAGTTTCTTTTTGTGAAAGACTAATTCTTCAGGGCACCTCAGGGCACAGGGAGAAGTTGCCTTTGGATTAATGGTATTTGCTTTGATATTATTTTGTTCCAGAAACTTCTACTCTATCTTATGCCAGCTGGGATCCAGAATGCAACTAATCACTGTTCCTTGGTAGATGGGCAGAGCCATGCCTAGGAATAATAAGCTTTACGTGTGCCTATGAAAATATCTGAACTCAGAAATGAATCATCGGCTCCAAAATGCCACAAGAAAATGATAAAATTTAAGTCAGTTAATGTCTAATTAAATGTCTGTTAAGTATAATATATGTCAACTTAATTAATTAGTTATTTAAATTTAGTATTTATAGAAATTTCATTATATTAAAAAACAAATTATAGGTTAGGCTGTTCTATTTAGCAACAGTTCTTGAGTATTCACAGTGATTTCTAAGAAATTACAGCTAACCATAAATTAAGTGCTACTTATGATCAAATAATCTCAAAATTAACATTTTAAAAATTACTTTTAAAAGTTTATAGCAAAAATAAAAAGCGGGATATAGAGGCCCTTTAATATACTTGATATATTTGATACAATGCATCACATGTCCTCCATAAGTGAGAGCGTATATACAGCCTATGAGCATCTAAAAATGGCCCAACCCTTAAACTGGTACAAAGACCACCCAGTGCCTACCGGCCAAGAGGTAGCCTTGCACATTTCAGTTCTCGCTAATTTACTAGAGAAGATCCACCTGCAAAATTTCACCGACTGATTCTTAACATTCATTACTATCCTCACTACTCTAATTTCATATGGGGGACATTCCAGTCTCTAAGGATGGACTAAGGGACTATTCGAAAACCTAAAGATTTTCATCCTTTGAGGGTTTACAGGGCAGGAAGAAGATACATGTCTGTTTATCTGGGACCAAACACTATGCTGGCACGTTGGTTGGTTGGAAAGAATGTGTGACCTTCAGTGGACATTATGTTTTGGATGTTGGTTGGGCCAGGGAGCATTAACTACCCAGCATTACACATAGATACCAGGCCTTGGTACTAAGAATTGAAATGAACATAATTTCTTGCTCCTGTGTATTTTTTCCACAGATTTTCCATCCCTGTGTAAATAACACTGGGGCTGGGCATACTTTCTTTTCCCTATGTGAAACAATATCAAGATGGAGCATGTTTTCCTGTTCTTATGTTACACAATACTGAGAACAAGCAAAAATAACTTAGCTTCTCACTTTAAGAAATACTTGTTCTTGGAAGATAAGACTGAACCAACTGAAGTAATTTACTTATTAAGAATAACAACAGCTTGCTCACCAAAGCTCTATTCAAGACCCTCACTTTGCTGTATTCCCCAATCCAAAGTTACTTTATCGGAAACACTGCACAATCTTAACTCGTTTCTTGCCTTGCGACACCTGCTTCAAAATCACATAGCCGTGCTCCAAAACCCTATGGATATTCTCCCTTGACATCCCGTTTCTAAGACACTGGCAGTGCTCTTACTTGCTCCTGTAAGTGTAATAAACTTAGCTTTCCTTGATTAACAGCTTTTTTTGATGGCCTTTGGGGGAGTCAAAGTTATAATGTTGCTACACTCTTCCTTCCAGGCTGAGGATTACTATGTCTAGTATGTCTAAACTTGTAAAGATAGAGACAGATGGAGATCAAGTAAGGAATTTTTGGTCTTTTTGAAATTAAGTATTTTTGACAGTCATTATGCCACACATTCAGTTGAGCTAGGCAGGTTATTCTTAACCTGAATGGGTCTTGGACTCATTTCCAATTCTAAAGGGTTTGGCCTATCTCCCCAGAAAAATACAGGTAGACACATAGTTTTACATATAATTTCAAGAGTTCATGTGTCTTCTGAAGCCCATTCATGGACTCCAAGTTGTAAACCCTGCTCTAGAGAATACACCAGCTAGTGGAACTACCTTAGGAAACTCTCCTTTCTTTGAGCTTAATTGTTAAAGGTCGAAGAAAGAAGAAGTAAGGACTTTGGAGACTTTAGATAATGCTAAGTGTGGCCTGAGAGCCCCTCTTCGTTGCTTGTTTACAATACAGATTTCAGGGCTGCATTCTACTCTGGGAATGGAGCCCTAGAATCTGCATTTTAACAGGCTATCCAGCCAATTCTAATGCATACTGAAATTTTAAAAAAAGCACTTATGTAGATGAACAAAATAAGCCAGTACTGTAAATCAAAAAAGTGTCATCTGTCACACGTACACCCAGTTTCTCTAGGCACAAATCACGGCATACTCGTATTATTGCTGTTACCTTCCACTCAAAATACTCGCTCAGGATTCTCAATGCATTACTTCACTCTCAATAGTACAATAAATATACACAAATTTCAAAGTAGCCTCAAATTGAAGAGTAGATCCCTGAACGGTATTTAGCGTTTACTAACACTAATACCAAAGAAGCTATCATGAGTGGGCAGTAAAGCAGATTCATATGACTATGAGAGGCATCGCTGAATTCACTATTAATTATATTGCCATTAGTTTAACACATTTAGTGAATAGAACATTGTTTCCATTTTGATTCCCACCCAGGCTACTAGAAGATGCCAAAACTTGTGAGCAGTTCAGGCTATGTCGAGAAGGGGTAGTCAATCCCATTAAATCACATCCTGTAGGATAGCTAGGTCTACTGGGAGTGTTTCTAATGCAACAAAAGCACAAGCAGTGTGAAGTGCAATCTCCCCCTAGAACCATAAGGAGAACACAAGATGCAATTCCCCAAGTTACTGAGCCCCAAAGAAGTGACCCAACCTGACCTTAAGGGTCTAAATTCAGTTCATTCAATCAATAGAAACCCAGCCTTACTCAAGTAGCCTAATCAATTATCTCCATCTGGAAGTCTTGCTAAACCTTCGAACTCAAACTGTCCGATAGGAAACTCAGCATCTTCTCCCAGAAATATGCATCTCCTGAAAGATAATACCCTCATCTTTTTGGCCACCCACATAGCATCCGAAGCCTGCAATCATCTCTGACCTCAACCTTTCCTCCAACATCTAATCAATAACCTAAACATCTTCGGAATTTAAATCTAATCTCCATTCCCACTGCCACTGTCTCACGTAGGCCCTCATCACCTCTGGCCTTGGACGCTTGCGATATTTCCCCAGTCAGTCTCCCTGCGTCCAGTCTTACCTTCTGTCCTTAATTCATTCTGGACATTTGCGATCAGATCACTCTTCTAAAGCATAAACTTTATTCACCTAACTCTCCTGCCCCACAAAACTTCAAGGGCTTCCCACTGTACACTTACATAGGCCAGATTCCTCAGAATACCATTGAAGGGCTTCTATGATTTGGCTCCAACTTAACTTTCAAGGCTTAACTCCTATGATTCCTTTTCCTGCGTCTCAGTCTTCATTCAAACCCATACCCCCTTGTCCCCTTGCTCTTTTCACTACCCTGCCCTTCATCATGCCTTCCCTTTGCTTAGAATGCCCTTCCTTATCTTCACAGATCCAAATCGCATCTGACCTTCAAGAAAGATCTAGTTCAAATTCCGCCTTTTCTATGAAGCATTTTCTAATTCAATATTCAACAAATACGTACCAAGTGCCTATTTTGTACTAGGCACTGAGCTTAAGCCCTTGAAGACGAGGGCCTGCTTCCTTTTCCCTCCCCAGCTAAAAGTAAGCTCCTTCCTTTGAATTCTCAGAGCACATGGACATATTTTATGGTATGTAACATGATCCATGTGGTACTGTGCTTCTTTATGTTCATACTTCTCTTCCTTTACCAGACTGAGCTCCAAATTTCCTAGTGCTTATAAGGAGGCACTTGATAAATACATGTTAAATAAGTGAATATCCAGTTGTTTTATCTCCAAACAGTGAGTTCATGAGTTTCCTTTTTCTGATCTGATGGAATATTTTGAACATTATGTAGATTTAGTTTTAATTCTGTAAGTAAGACCAATAGAAGCAAGCTAAAAACAAAAGGCCAATGTCCTAGGAGCTATAAGCTGTTTACAAAAATGAAAACCAACACACAGACTATCCTAGCAGCTTGGTGTTTAAAATAACCGACTACCTGAAAAGATAACAACGATTTCTTTGTCAAGATACTTATCTAGTATCGCACAATAATGACAGTAATTAAATCAAGGGAGGTAAGGTATGTGTTGCTCATGGAAGGTTGGTATTTTTGTCTTTCCCAGTTTGCTATTATCTCCCTTCACGTGCTGCTTTCAGTGAGGCCCAGGAAGCTGTCATGGCAAAGAAGCGAAAGGAGGGCAATGACCAGTGAGAAAAGAAGGGCTACATTCTGCTCTGTTCTGAGAATTCTGAACAAGGCACCAGTACCATGGCCTCAGACAAGTCTCACGCATGGAGAGAGTGAGTTTTCGTCTTTGTTGCCATCTACAAGTGGTAGCAGTAGTAGCTTACATTTAATAAACGCATAGTATGTGCTAGGTAATGTACTAAGTATATTATATGGATTAGCATATTCAATATTCACACAAGTTTTAGGAGGTAGGTACTGTTATTATTCCCAGTTAAAGGCTGAGGAAAGAGAGGGTCACAGAAGCTGGGCCACTTTCTGAAAGTGGCTCAGCTTGTAAGTGGAGGAATAAGACTAAACACCTATGCCCGGAGCCTTTACTCTTTTAAGTTTTCTTTTTAGTTGTGGTAAAATAGACATAACATAAAGTTTACCATCTTAACCATTTGGAAGCGTCTAGTCCAGGAGTGTTACGTATATTCATATTGCTGTGCATCCATCCCTGCTATCCATCTCCAGAATTCTTTTCATCTTGCAAAACTAAAACTTTGTACCCATTAAACAACAACACCCCATTTCCACCTCACCCAGCAATCACTTTCTGTGTCTATGATATTGACTACTCTAGATACCTCATACAGGTAGAATCATACGGTATTTGTCTTTTTGTGACTGGATTATTTCACTTAGCATAATGTCTTAAAGGCTCATCCATGTTGTAGCCTATGTAAGGATTTCCTTCCTTTTTAAGGCTGAATAATATTCCATCGTATGGATATACCACTTTTGTTTATTCGTTCATCTGTTGGTGGACACTTGGGTTGCTTCCACCTTCTGGTTACTACGAGTAATGCTGCTATGAATATGGGTGTTCAAATATCTGTTCAAGACCCTGCTTTCAGTTCTTCTGGGTATATATCCAGAAGTGCAACTGCTGGATCATGTGGTAATTCTCTTCTAAATTTTTGAGGCACTGCCGTATTATCTCAGAGCCTTTAGTTTTTACCGGAAATGATTTACTGCTGTCACACTGGCTGCCCAGGGTGACATCAAGCAGGCCAGCATTTGTCCTCTATAAAAGGAAGAATCAGCTTGATTATCCATGACTCTGAATAAGCGGCGAGGAAACTTTCACTAATGCTAATTATTTCACTCCAAAGGAAGCAAATGAGGCAGGAGATAATTTCTATCAGGATATCAAAATGAAAATCATGTAAAGGGAAGCCTTGTCTAAGACTGTTTTCTGTGTTAGGGTATTCTTTCAGATACTATAGCACTTCCAAGGCCCTTGAGCTAAGTTGCTTATTTTCTAGTCTCTTCTCTGATAAAACTATCTATGTGACTTTGGGCAAAGTCTCACTTTGTTGGAACAGGTGACACCGAAAGATGTAGTGGTATGACCTTAGACAAGTTATTTCGCCTCTCTGAACCTCATCTGTAAAATGGAGACAATTATAAGACTTGCCTAATTGGGTTGTAGGAATGGTTAAGTGAATACAAAGTATTATTAGCCTAGTGCCTGGCACATTCGTTCAGTGAAGAGAAGTTTCTATCATTATGATGATTATTTTCAAGATTCTATATGTAAGAGAAATAGAAACATTTGTCTACGTAAAGACTTATGCATGAATTTTCATAGTAGCTTTATTTATAAACGCCCCAAACTGTAAACAGTCTAGAAACCGTTCGATGGGTAAATTGTTAAATAGCAGTAGAGCCATACCATGGAATACTACTTAGCAATAAAAAGGAACAAGCTATCGATACAATACAACAACTTGGGTGAATCCTAAGAGCGTTACGTTGAGAGAAAAGCCAGTCCCCAAAGGACATACAATTGTATTACTTCATTTCCATTTGAAATGTCCAGAAAGACAAATCTATAAAACCAGATTAGTGATAGCCTAGGGCTAGGGTGCGGTGGACGGGGGTTAACTCTAGGCAGACCTGGGAGATCTTACTGGGGTGATGAAAGTGTTCGAAAACTAGATTGTGGTGATGGTAGCACAGGTGTATAAATTTACTAAAACTCATCAAACTGTACACTTAAAAATGGGTGAATTTTATGTATCTAAATTACACCTTTAAAATATTTTTAAGGGATTCTATGTGTATCTGAAAACAGGATCTGCACAATTGTTTTCTGTTGGACCACAGGAAACACGGATCATACAAAACTGTTTTCAATTTTTCACTTACCGAAGGATGGGCTGCTATGTATCCATGTGCGCTTTTATCTGAAAAGTGAAGATAAAGATATTACCTTTGTTTCATAAAGACTGCCTCATTTAGAGACCATGCTTAAAAAAACTGCATGTGTTTGACCAGAAGGAAATTTTCTGATTCAGTATTAAATAAGGTACTACGACAAATGACTAGTTTTTCTTAAAATAGCTCACACCCTTACATCATCACCATATTCTCGCCACCCCATTTTATAGATCTTAAGGAAGGCCTCCAGTGAATCTCATCTATACTGAGGAGTGTTGAGATAACCTACTCCTGACTGGTATGATTTTACACGTCTATATCCAGAATTTCTCCTCGACTTCCTCCTTCCCTCTCCTCCTCCCTCCCTCATTTCCCTTCCTCCCTTCTACCCTTCCTTCCTTTCCCCTTCCCTTCTTCCCCTTCCCCTCCTAGGCTATTAGTTAGCCTCAACACGAGAGCATAAAGAAAACATATGGTGAGTTTCAGGATAGAGCAATAACTCAGATACTGTCGAGTTCTAACATAGTTTTTTCAGGATTTCATCTTTATAAACTGAGAGAATTTGACACATAAAAACAAAAGGGTTAAAAAGCAGTGGCAGGGCTTCCCTGGTGGCGCAGTGGTAGAGTCCGCCTGCCTGACAAACATCTGGGGAAGAAAAAGGGAAGGAAAGTTGGGTGTTTATAATAAATATATATAACTCCATTATAATTCTGTATCAAGCAATGGTCATCTCAGAGTGTTCGTTCTCCTTTAAGATTGAGCCTAGGGTAATTCCCTGGTGGTCCAGTGGTTAAGACTCTGTGCTCTCACTGCAGAGGGCCCGGGGTTCAATCCCTGGTCAGGGAACTAAGATCCTACGAGCCGTGCAGTGTGGCAAAAAAAAAAAGATTGAGCCCTTAACTATGAGGGTCCATAATGAGGGACTTCTGTTCCCGCCCCTCAGCGCTGTGCAGTCTCTGTGTGGACCGGGCCCTGGCTGGGTGAGCTTCCTTCTGGCTGAAGGGTCTGGGCCCAGAAGGAGAAACTACCAGCGGCCCAGCTCTCCAGAGATGCTCCAGGAACGGAGTCGGCACCGCACATGCTTTATCCCGAGCAAGGCTCATCAAATCCCAGCAGGGTCGGGCACTGTGGTGGCCTCTCCCGTTGCGGAGCACAGGCTCTGGGCGCGCAGGCTCAGCGGCCATGGCTCACGGGCCCAGACATGATTTCTTTCTTTAAGTCTGATTTTGCGGTCAGATCAAAATAACCCAGCAACCACAAAATGTGTGCTGTGTCACCATGGTGCATGCAATTCAGTGAATCTAAGGGATAAAATAAATTTCAAGAGACCAGGGTTTGATCCAGACACCTCTTACTTCCTAAACGCATGACAAGGCCTGATCCTAAGTGACTCAGTGTCTTCATGCCAGTGAAGAGACAAAACAACAATCGTGATTGCTGATTCAAACCGACAACTACTGCTTCACTGAACAATTTCCTTATTTGAGTTATAAAATCACCCAAGTACTGTAAATCTCCTAACATCAACTTCAATTTCCAACTCATCTTTTGGTTGATTTATGTTGAAGTCATTCAGAAAAGGAACTTGAACCGGCTTCGAATGCCCTCCAGGCATTCTGTTCTAATCCTGGGGTTCTGAGATTGGAATTACTTCTTCCTTTTTTTTTTTTTTTTGGCTGTACCGCACAGCTTTTGGGATCTTGGTTCCCGACCAGGGATCAAACCCGGGCCCCCTGCCATGGAAGCGCAGAGTCCTAACCACTGGACCGCCAGGGAAGTCCCACTTCTTCACTTTTTGATATCCTAGATTTACTCTTACCTCCGGACGTAAAGCTCATGTACTTCTGGTTGTTGACTGTTTCTTTGGAATCATAGAATTTGAGAACGTCTAGAACGGCTTGGGGGTTCTTCTTCTGTTCCAGCTTTGTTATGTTGGAGGTTTGGAGTAATCGTGCCCATTGCTCAGGAATTCCCTGTGGACAACCAAAGGGAAAGAATGGAAGCTCAGAACATGCAACAGCTGCATTTTCATGTTCCAGTAAAGTTCTTCACCAAGAAGCCCATGCTACCTGTAGGATTACACTTGGGAAACTGAAGTTACGCTCTAGATTTAAAGTTAGTAACTTAATAATGCAATCATTCTCTTCTCTAATTAAAACACATAGGTAAAACTAAGATCCAACTTAAAAAGGGTGGGTGGGAGTATGACTGGGATAGAAAAAAAAAAAAGCGCATGAAAATCACCTCCATATTAACTCTGCTCACCCATGAAATGATGTTTACGGCTTAGCTTATTTTTTCTGGCGACTCAGGGCAGACATAGCAAAGACTTCTCTAAATCTGTACACAGCATAGTCATAGTGCAGATCAATAGATTTTATATGACTGGAATAACATAAGCTGTTTCTGGGCATGTTGTAATCAGAATATCTTTTAGAATAAACGTAAAGCCTCACCCTTGGTCAGTTCATACTCTGGTTATCAAATGTAATTTTTTGGGGGGTCTAGAGCTTTAACATAAAGGGGGATTGAGAGGAGACAAAAATAGAATCATGGACGAGCAATAACCACAGGGGTTCTAAACAGTAACATTTTCCCTGCAGCTTTCTCCTCTCCTCCCCCCATCCCCTCCTCCCCACTTCGCTCATCGGCCACATAGAACCTGGGGACAGTGGCAACCATGCCAAAGTCTTCTGAAAATTTGCAATAATCTGAAGCATTTAGAGCAGAGAGGAGGGAGTGTTTGGCAATCTAACAAAGGAGAATTGCAAAAATTACACAGAGAGGTTAGCTTTGTATTGAGCGTTCAGCACTCTTTCCTACATGTTCGGCCTACAGATGTCCCCATTTCATAATTAACCAACCTCCAAGAGGACTTGGAGCGAGAAACAGACACACTCTTCCTGAAGTGCATCTAGACACAATTTACGTGGCTTTGTCCTATGAAGTCTCGGCAAAACAATGTGTGACGTGGGCCTCCAGAGTTTGGGAATGACAACAAAAAAGTGAGATAAGCCAAGCAACAACTCTATTGCACACACATGAACCTGCTGCTGCAGTGCTATGACATCTCAAAGAAGCACTTTGATGCAAGCTTCTTTTGGGCCTGTGACGCACCTCTGGGAGCTTCCCTGGGCACATCTGTGAGCCATAGAGATCTGGCTGTAATGGACGTAAATAAAGAAAGAAAAGAAAGTTAAAACAGAATGTGGGACAACTTAGAAGGTGGGAGGAGATGAAACCAATGGGTCTGAATGGGGAGGGGTTAATCCCTTCTAAAGT
Organism: Phocoena phocoena; assembly: GCF_963924675.1. Taxonomy (NCBI): domain Eukaryota; kingdom Metazoa; phylum Chordata; class Mammalia; order Artiodactyla; family Phocoenidae; genus Phocoena; species Phocoena phocoena. Next base: position 93,875,563 of record NC_089240.1, on the reverse strand, counting down.
GGGGCGGTTATGAAAATAGGGAGGTATTAACTAAATCAGGGGCAGGACAGGCTACAGGACAACAGATTTAAGAAAACAGAGAAAACAACGATGTTCCAAAGTTTGGATGCATAGTTCCACTTTTGGCCAGATGCTTCCTCCATAAATATGCAATAATAAGGATTACTATTAAATGACTGGAGAAATTACTAAAAGGCAGAAACATGAATTTGGAGGGAAGAAGGATGGCATCATGAAAAGCTTCAACAACAATTTGTAAGTTGTTTTTACGACTGGGTGATCACAGGTAGCCAATGGCCATGTGATGAACTTACAAATTTCAGTTCCCAATTCTGGTGAACCATTTTCAATTTCACATTGGAAGTGTCTGTATGGCTAAAATTCAAAGAAGAGGTATATGGTGATGCTGAATTTGACCTGTTCTCATTAAGGTGATTCTTCTGTATTTTGGAGCTAAAGTCGTGGCTGGCTTAGAGAAAACTAGATTAAGGATTTCCCACACAGCCAGACTCTATGTTTGAATTTCTTAGACATTTAGACCAGGGAAAGGGAAACCATTTCGTTTCGAACCATATTATGAATAATCTCCATTTTAATGCCGCAGTTCTAAAGTCCCACTTCCCACAAAATAAGATCAGATATAAGGTAACAGCTTTGTCTAAATAAAGATGATATTTCCAATGCTACAGAAACATGCTTTTACCCAATTGATTTGATTTGGGTTACAGGTCTTTGATTCCTGGCATTTGGGGTTACTCCAAGCACAGTGAAAGGACACTTTTACATGCATTGATCACGCAATTTGATGCTAAAGCCTTAAGCCAAAAATTTGAACTCAGGAGCCCATGCATGATCCCAGTTCTGATTCTAAGTGCAATTAATAGCATTTGGTTAATACTGTAATGGCCAAAGGAGTTATTAAGTGTTACAAAACCAGGTATGCATTTCACATAACCACCAGAGCAGACATCACTGGCATGATCATTACCATAATCATTAGAATATTTGCAGTTATTATACATACTCATGGCACTTCTAAACTTTTGTGATAATAGTCTTGTGATCACTAGACAGCAGGAAAAACTGCTGTCGATTGCAAAAGATCCTCCAGACAACTATACTTACCACGTGACTACACTGATGACATAATTGTTTTCTCTTTTTGAGATAAACCAGCTCATCAATGAAACCTGACACTTAAATTTGAATGTATGCCATAAAGGCATGTAATCAGAAAGCCATAACTCATTACTCCAAATTGAGGTACAAACCCCAAAAGTCAGATAGCTAATGGAGACCTAGAAGTGTGAGCGTCAGAAGCCTGACCATGTATGTAATAACAGCTAGATGTACATCAAGCTGGGGATTGTCCAGCGTAGCCCAGGAAAATGGCAGCATGATACAACAGGCCAAGCATTTATCTTATCGTAAGAAATGATAATGTATATCACTCATACCATTTTTCCCTCTGATTGACTTGAAGCGACCGTCACAGGTCTAGAGGTCTGGAAGGGGGAGTTCTGAAGTATTTGGGACAAAAATGGTAATATAAAGGGTAAGGACTTATAGTAGTTTCATACCCCAAATCTCACCTCCCAACCTAATTTTAACCTCAGGGTCCAAGTGTGTGACCAAGTGTACAAGGTTGTATGGGCCAATTAGCCAAAGGGTAAGCACCAAGCAGTACACCAAACCAGTGTCCAGATATTCCAAATAACAGGCCCTTGTGAGACAACTGGACTCGACAGTTCAACAAATTGCTCAAAATTCAACCTCAACAACTGTAATGATCAAATTTAGTAATATGTCCCTCCCCCTCCACGTGAACACACACATACACACACACACACACACACACACACACAACCAATTAGTGGTACTGGGGCGATTAAGACCCCATTCTAAATCCTACCAATAAAATGACTTTTAAAAGCTTATTATCATTTGGTATTTTTAAAGTTAGTAAATCATAGGTTAAGATAGTAAAAAAAAAAAAAGGCAGAGTTTGGTATCTTTAAAAAACAAGGTGGGGACAAATAGTTATGAAAGATTATCACAGCGACAATAAAGTACATCAGATTTCCAAATTTAGCCTGCGTCTCATCTATATATTCAGTGGATTTCTAACAATTGCATCCAAACACTTTATTTTATATTAGGTTTTTGGGAGGAGGGGAAAGGTTCTTGTTTGGTTTGGTCCAGTTGCATCAAAATGTTTTTCACAGTTGGAAAGATTGCCCATCACACATCCCACCCCACCCCTCTCTGGTTGATTCCTGGGGTTCTAACTGACAGCAAAGTGAAAATGGATGGTCTCCAGTCAGCAAGATGATGGTGATTCACTTTCCTTCATTTCCATTCAGAACCCATAAAGAACAAAGGAAAAGCTAAAGATAGAGAAATTCTATCAGAAGATGTCAAGCAAGTAGGAAAGAGTGGAAAAAATTTAAAAATTGGAAAGGAACCAGAGTATCACATGAGAATAGTGGAGGGGAAAATTTTCACATCAGAAAACAAAAAGGAAGAATAAAAGAACAGAGAAATATGGAATGACAACAATAAAACAAGAAAAGATTAAACAGAAGAAAAGCACATGGAAAACAAAAAGGTCAAAACAGGAAAGACAGTTCTTAAAATAAAAAAGGGAAGATTTTTAAGATAAAACTTATAATGATTCAGTGCTTTTACTGTTTCAAACATCAGAAAAAATAGTCATCTCTTTGTTTATGATTTTTTAAAAACCTAAACTTGTTCAGATTATAAAAATATATATAAATATTTTTTGTTTTGGGTGGTGATGATGGTGGTGGTAGTGGTGACAGTGAGGTTATATTTTCTAAGTGTAGCTAACAGAATATTCTCAAATACAGCAAAGAACAGAGGCTGGGCTCAAACTCAAGGCCATTTGAATAATATCTCTGACTCCAATGATGAAATTGGCTAAACCAGTATCTCAACTTTATCAATGTCAGCACTTCTTAACGTTCTCTTCTGCTTGCTACTGAGAACATACAATCAGCTCACATCACTTTACAAGGCTAAGATGTTTAGTCAGTTTCCATTTCATTCTCACACTGCTTACTTCCGGAATTGAAAAAAGAAGGTAATCTGTCAGTTCAGAAACATGGTTTGATTCTCCAAATCAAATTAATTTGTTCCTTCTTTTTTAAAATTTAATCTTGTGACACAGTCTACTCACTAACCATCATGTTATAAAATAGGAAATTTAATTATTTAATACCTAAATTTCTCTCTGGTTTAAGAATCCAAGAATTAACGGTAATGGTTCTATCAAAGAATATTTTTCCAGAATGCATTCAAAATTACTCATTATCTCAGAATGTACATTTTGATTGAGGTCCTCACTAGTATAAAAAAGTAGTTAATCTTCCTGAGGACATGTTTCTAGCCACATCTTTTCCTTCATCCATCTAAAAGAAAGACGCCAGATCTTAAAAAAAAAAAAAAGGTATAAAATATCATAGATCTGAGATCGTGTGCTATTTGAACACTAAAAATATCCAAAGAAAGACTGGATCTATAGCTATAGTCTTTCTGGAGAATTCTTACTGGTATTTATTGTGCATTATGTATATATATTATATTTGTATATATGTGTATATATATATATATATATACACATATATACAAATATAAAGTAAGCATATAACCACTAAAGCGTATGATACAGCCATCGATATTTCTTCCTGAAACATGGGGTCTGTTGTTTTGAATGTCTACAAAATATACCTGTAAATAAGCCTAAAAATAAGCTATGTTCTTGAAATCAAAGAGAAGAAAAGGTCAATTTTACAGAGATTTTTGGCTAGTGTGGTTAACTTATCTGGGTAATCCAGGTTCCATTGTAAAGCCTGAATTATTCAGATAGACTGTCTTCACTGGCCAAGTTGAGTCAATGGTTCTCTGATTCACTTCAAGTGCTAAAGCATAGGCTCAAGCTGAGTCTATCTGGACTACATCTCCTGTGCCGTGGTAAATTAGCATTTTCAATCACGTTGAAGGCTAACCGCGATCAGACGTTTTTGTTAAGATGGACAAAATAATTTTGCCAATACTCTTGCCACTCTCTAGCTCCATCTGTGATTGTCTAGGCAAAGTCCATCTTCCTTGAAATCACCAAAGACATCAAGTCTGACATTTTGGGACGTGGCAATTCTTCCTTCAAACCTATTTTCACAAAGGAATCTTTTCATGCCTTACAAAAAAAAAAATAAGGAGCTTACTTACAGTGAATTCCCCGGTGACTGCATCAAACCCCACATGAATCGTATGTTCAAAGTCTGAAGGAAGAGAGATCTCTGGGCGTTCTTTCTCTTTCTTCTTATTGGCTAAAGGCAAAATGTTAACATGTATTTATTTGGGATACAGTTTTGGCATCCATAAGTTGTACAATTAGGTTCATCAAAATAATTACAAAGTTGAAAGACAACTGAGTCCAACACAATTATAACAATATTTAACTCCAGAATTTATAATTTTATTTAAATAAATGGCTGAGAGTTTGACAAAATGCTATGTCCAAATAATTTACAAATTTCCAAATCCAATTCAAACAAAACTTGCAGTCAAACTGATTTACGTCCTTTACCAGTCTAATGATGTAATCAGCAGGTATCTAGGTATATTGTGTTTAACTGGTCTTGTTGGATCAAATTCCACATACTATAGAAGAAATTCATGAGACTCAAGTCAAGCTAAGCCTTACTATTAGAAAGAAAGAATAGAAAAGTGCTTAAGCTATCTATAAAGTGTTATGAGTTGTTTCTATTTTAAACCATAGCTAGATATCAAGTAACTAGAACTTTAATTTCACGTTTATATTATGAAGAGTAGCTTAATAGGCTCTTGGTCTTCTTTCAATGAGAATACTACTGCAAAGCAATAACTTTGCTAGTAAAAAACAAAACACAAATTGTTGCTTTTTACTGAATTAATTTTATTGAGTTCTTAGAAACCTCAAACCAATTCCTTGGTTTAGTCATTTTAGTTTGTAGCTATTTTTCCATGTCCCTATAGATTTTGTCATAGTAGCCATTCAAAATCATTGTTCTCAAGTAACAGATTATTCATAGTGACACAATTATGAAGAAATACATCAATAGTTAATAAATCAAAAGGCTTTAAAGGTATAATCACTGAAGAAATTAAGTTGGGAACTGTAATGAAATTAGTCTATCTCAAAAGAGATCACAGGAGGAAGTTATTATGGAAGCATTGTAAAATGGCATTTCCTAGCTTCCATAATAGAGCAGCAGCTCTGAGCATGTATCTCTGATATGGCTGCATTTCACAGTCAAAAAAATAATACTCACCCTAATACTGGGTAAGTCAGCATGAACCAGTTTTGCCCCATTGAAACCAATCAACTTTAGAGTTGCCAGGGTGGCAAATTTAGAACATTCTGGTTCAAATAGATGTTTCCTTGGCCTCAATTTCAGACAACATTTAACTAATCGTAACGGATCACTGGTTTGGGGGGTTATCCAGGACAAATTTTAAATTCAAAACATTTCATGTTCAAATGTCATTCGTATGGCTTCTTTTCACTTTCTACTCTCTCTCACTGTTCCATATCCGCCAGCCGGAGGACAGAGATATGGGACAGAAATATGGAAATTCAAGTAGTAAGAGGATTAAGAAAGAAAGGTTGGGGTTGGGGGCGGGGGACAAGGGTCACTCAAAGTCTTTGCCTGGCCATGGAACACATTTAGGACTCATTTTGAAAAGTATATATGTGCCATCTAACTTCAGTTCAGCATGGATTCCACATTTACAGTGAGCCTACTTTATTGACTATCATTTTAACTGAACATTAGAGTTTTGGGTAGGTACTTCTACTTCCCCTGCATGTTTATGGACTGTAGCTACCATTTATACTTGTTCACCTACCACTTTTACTTGTCCAGAAAGGCAAACAGAACAATCAGCTTTCTGTTCTTGCCACTTCACTGAAGATGTCCCAGCCACTTCTGTAATCGTTTTCTTATTTTCCTCTTTCCTGATCTCCCATCCATGTTGGACATGGCTAACCGCCTCTCTTTATACTTCCTTGACAATGTGGTCTGATTCTCCTCCTCCCTCAGTGACCATTCTTCATTTGATGGGCATCCTTTCTTCTGCCTTTCCTGGTGCAGTCTTTGGCATTCATTTCTCTTGGATGGCATTCACTCCCAAATACTAACTCATGTTGGGTAATTCCCTAATCTGCGGTTGGCAGGGGTAGATACAGATTCTGTGGGACCAAAGACCTTATGTAATTTGAGAGGAAAGCTCCCTTTAGGTAAAAACAATACAAAATTGCTAAGGCTTCTTCTAGAGCCTTGGAAGAGTCCCAGGCAAGTGAGAAACTCTGAATAAGCAGCTTTATTCACTTCATAGTAAATGTACTCTGGTGGTTGGTGGCCTTTTTGGTGTCAAAAATCACTCTGAAAAATCCGAAGAAAGCTGTGGTACTTCTGTCTATAAAGTTGCACTATACACACATATACACAATTTTGCATATAACTTCAGAGGTTCAAAATTCCCCTGGGCTCAAGGTTAAGAACCCCTAGCTTAGTCTCCATCTCTAATCATTGTATCAACTTGCATCCATGACCTCTCTTGCCAGCAAACAGGCTCTCCCTACTTCTCCATTAGCAATGGCTGCACAATTGAAGCCTGTTGACTTAGACGTAAACACTCCACTCCAGCTGAGCGACGTGAATCAGCCTAATGGGGTCTCCCTAAGGCCATCTGGTTGCCAGTCCCTTACGGGCCTAATTATGCCATTCTCTTCACGCAGGACAAAGCGTAACAGAGGCGGGAAGCTCAAACTCGCTCCTCCTTCAGTGTCCATGTTCTCGGTGAAATGATAAGCACTCACTACCCAGATCAGAGAAGGATTAAGGCCTTGGACTCCCCGTCTTTGGGAGGCTCTAAGCAATGAAAAGATTACGACCTCCTCTCTCAAATAAAAGCAATACTAAAGCATAAAAAGGGAAGGAAGCCCCAAAAGTTCTGATGTTCCTATGATGATTCACTTAAGTCTTTTAAAAAACTACTCTAGATCCCAAATCAAAATGTTTTCGCATTTTGGGTGCCCCGACGTGCTGGGCCTTAGGCACATGCTTACTCTGGCTTTTGGTTATTTCAGCCCTGGCCCAACTGCCCAAATCATAAATTTGGGAGCTTCTTTGACTCCTACTTTAATTCTACCTTAATCAGTCATCGCGTTCTATTTCCCAGACTCACTTTGGATGCATCTTCTTTCTTTCATCTCCACAAACCATCATCTTAGTCCAAGGAACTGGCATTTTTCACCTGGTCTTACTACCTCCAATTTTGCCCCCTGCAATTCATTACTCTGTGGCCGGAGTAACCTTTTGAAATATATATATCTGCCCGCATTCCTCCCTGTAAGATCCTTCAATGGCTCCCCATTATCCAGAAGTTCAGAGTTCATGCTCCTTAGCGTGCTAGCCAAGGGCCTGCTTAATCTGCCCCCAGCGTACCTCTCTACTGTCTATTCTTGCTATGGCCCCCGCTGTTCCATACCCATTTCATGCTCCCTCAACTGCCAAGCTTTTCTCTTACTGCCAAGCTTTTACGCATGCTACACGGAGGCCTGGGAAGTCTTACTTCTTAACGCCCCACATCTGCGCCCATTAGTCCTTTGCGGCCCTCTCACTGTTGTGGCCTCTCCCGTTGCGGGACACAGGCTCCAGACGCGCAGGCTCAGCGGCCATGGCTCACGGGCCCAGCCGCTCCGCGGCATGTGGGATCTTCCCGCACCGGGGCACGAACCCGTGTCCTCTGCATCGGCAGGCGGACTCTCAACCACTGCGCCACCAGGGAAGCCCCAGTCCTTTTTCTTGAAGACTCGCTCTTGTGTTTCCTCTCCTTTGGCAAGTCTTTTCCTGTCTTCCCTCTGCAGACAAAGTTGAATGCCCTTCTCTTCCTGCTCCCAGAGAGCTACCCAGTGTGTACTCTGAGTTTGGCCCTTATTAACACTGAATTGTCATTTCTTCTTTACATACCTATCTCTCTAGCTAAAACCTGAGATATCTGACAGCAGAGACTGTATCTTATTCATTCTCACATTCCCTAGCACCTGGCTTATGTCTGCACACGTAATCACTATCATCTATGGAATATTCACCATGTGCAAAGTGCTTCTAGGGTTATCTCATTTAATCTCCACCACAATCTTATAAGGCAGGCATTATTATTGTATTATTATTGTTTTACAGATGAGGAAAGTAAGACTCAGTGAAGTTAAACCACATATCCAAGATTACACAGCTGGCAGGTGTCAGAGCCAGGATTTGAACCTAGGTCTCAATTGTGTCTACAGAGCCTAAGCTCTTAATAGCTACACTATTTATTACTCAGTAACATTAAAAGAAAACCTCAATAGGTTTGAGCCGTTAGTCTTCAGTAAATGGTTATTGACTGAATGGAGACTAGCTGAGAACTTTTTTCTTCTTTTTTTTAAGGAATACTAAAATGTCTGTATCTCCCCCAGAAAGTTCTGTGAGCAGTGGTTGTTTATATTAAGAGTCATCCTAACCTGAATCTTGGGCTCATAAGACGCGGCCTGATCACCTCTGGGTTGATATCTACAGAGAGCAGAAGAACAAACGAGTACCACTTTCTAAGTGTATCAACCATATTCTACTGGAACCTAGAACGAAGACCACAAATTGCTGACTAGACCACAGATTACAAATGGTGTTTGGCACTGGGGCCCTCTACCTGCTCATGGTTCTGGCTGTAACTCCAGGGGCCAGCTAATCTCTCCAGAATCTCTCATCCTGACATCTTTCTCCATCCCACTACATTTTTTTGGTTTTTGTTTTGCGGTACGCAGGCCTCTCACTGTTGTGGCCTCTCCCGTTGTGGAGCACAGGCTCCGGACGTGCAGGCTCAGAGGCCATGGCTCAAGGGCCCAGCCGCTCCGCGGCATGTGGGATCTTCCCGGACCGGGGCACGAACCCGCGTCCCCTGCATCGGCAGGCGGACTCTCCACCACTGCGCCACCAGGGAAGCCCCCCCCACTACATTTTAAAGAAAGAGAAGTCATCTGTCACCTCCTGTACACCCCGACCCCAATGTTCTGCATTTCTCTAGTGACTAGGGCTTACTCCATTAAAATCCCCCTACACCTTTACTTCAACCTCTTCATTAAATGCACTGTTGACTTCTTGCCTTAGGTCCTCAGACTTCACTGTGCATCACCCTCATGTGGGAAACTTCAAAAAAGTAAGAGAGAGAGAGAGATTTCAGAGCCCTGCCCCCAGAGATTCAGATTTAGTCTGGGGTAGACCTCAGCACCTTTAATTTTTAAATGCCCTCCGGTATTTCCATTAAGCAGCTGGGGTTGAGAAAAATAATTTTAAACCCTACTATCCAACGAAGGTATCACTTCCTCAGATAATCCTGATGGACGATGACGGTTCTTCCCCATTCCAAGTCTTTAGGTCCAGGGGAATGGAGAAGGGCAGAGTTTCCTCCTTTTTATTCCATATTGTTTGTTTGAGATCAGTACTTCTGCACTTTCCTACAAAGCCCCCTCCTTTGAGGTTACTGCCATTTAGTTCTCCTGGCCAAGTCGTCGTATCCACTGAGGACTGTGGCTCGCAGTATACTTTCCAACACTCAGTGCTGTCATCTCTCTGTGAAACATAATGTACAAACGGACACCTCTTTCATACACACCCTCTCCTTTTAACTCCTTGACCTCCCTCAGCTCTAATGAACTTCATCTCCTTTCCACTTCTTCAATCCACTCCCATGGTCACCATTAAACCAGTGGTTCTCAACCAGGGCTGCTCATCAGAATAACCTGTAGAGTTTCATAAAAATCCCAACACCTTGGGCCCACTCAGAACCTACTATATCAGGATTTCTGAGGATGAGACATGGGCAAGTGGTTTTTTTAAGCACCACAGATGATGTGCAGACAGAGTGGAGAACCACAGCTACCCCAGGCCTCTTCATTATCCAGAATGACCCTTTCTCTGAAATACTCTCTGAAATAAACCTGTTATCTCATTCTCTGGGTCCAGCCTCGCATCCTGCTAGCCTTCTCACTCTTTCATGACCTTATTCCTATTTGACTTGTTCTTTGATGTCAACTGAACCTCCAATCCCTGGATCCTTTCCATTTTTAGCCAATTTCTCAGCTTCCTCCTCGCCTAGACTCTGTGGTCCATCATTTAAACTTCTCTTAAGCCAGTGCCCTGGGAACTGTGCTCCTGTGACCCCCTCTTGCAATTCTCCCACAAAACCTTACCCTGACAGGATCCAACTGTGAAATCTCCATTTCCATACGGAGGCTGGTAAAAGTTGTTGGGGGAAAAAGAATCACACAGCCATGCAGATCGGTGCTTACTATAAAGGTCACAGACGGAATTGGGTCATCAATGGCACTGAGCAGTATCCTTCTTGACCCTGGCCAACTTCCTTTCCCACTGCTCTTAGCGAATATTCTAGAATTTCACAACTTCGCTCAAACTTCTGCTTCATTCTCTCCTCCCTTACTTTCAGCGTAAGAAATTCCTTCTACTTCACTGAGAAAAACGGAGGCCATCAGTTTGGAACTCCTTTGACTTCACTTCCTGTCCCGCTCCTATGAATTTATCTCCATCAGTAACATCTCCCTTCACATCTTACCGGAAACAGTGTCCTCTCCTTCTACCTGAGGTTTATGCCCTCACTGGTGCTCTAGATCCCTGTCCCTCTCACTTCTCCAGGGGTCTCACTCTATCAATTACCTCCTATTTCTTCTTGTATCTTCAATCTCTCCCTCTCTACTAACACCTTCTATTTGGCTTTAAAAAAACATGCTGAGATTTCTCTAGTCCTTAAAAGTTGAAACCTCCTGCCATCACACAGCTTTCTTTAGTTGCTATAGTCTCTCGAATTTTCCTTCTCTAGCTTAGGCTTCTTGAAAAGGCAATCTAGACTCCCTTAACCCTCACTCTTCAAACCACGGCAATGAGTCTCTGAGGTCCCAAATTGATCTCCTCCCTGAAGACGGCCATTTTCCAGTCCTTACAACCATTGACCTCTCAGTCAAAACTGACATTGCTGACCATGCACTTCATGAAACTAACTTCTCCCCACCATCTCTCACACAATTCTTTCCTGGAGTCTATTCCTACATTTCTGGGTCTCTTGTAGACAATTTAAATAGTATTCCCCAGGAGCTGTCCTAGGTCCTCATCTCTTCTCATCAACACACCTCTACCTTTGGTCACCTCATCTACTTGTACGGCTTCAATCACTATCGACTTCCGTGACTCCCCAGATGGATCCCCAGCCCTGACCTCTCTGCTGTCCCCTGACTGAACACCTCTATCTGGATGCCTCACAGGCCCCTCACTCGAAATATTTTCAAAAGAAAGTGAATTCTCTACTGCCTTTCCCCATGTAAAATAAGAAACTACAACTCCTCTTGTGTTCCCTACCTCACCCTCCTCTAGTTTCTCTTGTCACCATCTGATAAGTTGCCTAGTTCTATTAATTCTTCCTCATAAATGTTCCCTCTGCGTTGCCCTCTTTTATTCTTACAACACTGGCCCTTAGGCCAGGCCACTGTCATTTCTCACCTACCTGAATCCCATAGCCTGACTTGTCTTCTCTCATCGCCCACCCCCCACCCACATTCATTCTTCTCCTGTGGCTAGAGTGATACTGTGAGACACAAATCTGATTATTATTCCCCTGCTTCAATGTTTCTGCATCGCCTTCAGAATCATATTCAAAGTGCTTAGCATTGCACATATAAGCCCTCCAGAACCCGATCCCCAATTCCTTCCACAGCTCTGTCTTCCATGCCTCCCCCACCAGCACTCTATGCACTAGCTATGCTGGACTACCTGTAGTTACGGTCATAGAACCTCAACTAATAGTGTGTCACGCCTACTGCCTTCATAATGCTGCTCCTTGTGTCTGGGATGCCACCCAACTTTTATTAGCTGGTTCTATTCCTTCATTAAGACTCACCTCAGTTGAGTGGTCACCTCCTCCAGGAAGCCTTCCCCAACTGCTCCCTTCCCTCAGTCTTCAAAAGATGCCCCATCTCAGTGCTCACTTCTCTACTGCACTTACCACGCTGATCTCTACTCATTGACTGACTTGTCTGCATCCCTCATTAGGCCATCAGTTCCTTAAAGGCAGGAACTGGGACTTATTCACCTCTGTACCCCAACATCTATCTAGCATAGTACTTGATTCAATAGATATTTAACGAATAAGCAAGTGAACAAATGAATGGATGAATGAATGACCTTCATTATATGAAATGAGACCCAATATATGGAAACAGGTCATGCCTATTTGCCATTATGTGTTCATGGATAAGGAGACATTGATCCAGGTTCCCCAAGAAGGCTGGGGGGTGGGAGGGTATGTTTTAGAGTAGTTGTTATAGTTGCAGCTGGCGGTGATGGCGTTGTTGCTGTCTTCCCCGCACTAGGGATGCCTCTGTGCTCATTCAGGTATACCTCCTGCCTGGTGACACTTTGGGGCCAAAAGCATATATTGGCAACACAGCTGTGCAGGGTTCGAGGTACAGCAAAGCAGCCAGTTCTCCCCTGGATGAAATCCCAGGATGGTGCTATGCCTGCCTTCTGAAAGCATTTTAGAAATCTGTCGCCTGAGTCTTCCTTGTTGTAGGAGTTCCACTTGTCATCTTCCCCTAAAATTCCTGGAAGTTTTGTTGGGCCTTCTCATTGGATGTCACGTCCAGAATTATTTTTTAGAACACTTTCTAGCTCCTTCAAAACAGAGCATGCAGGTAAAGAAAAAGAATAACAGGGGACAGACATAGAGAAATGCTCTCCTACGTAAATTTAGCCTAAAAGAACAGAACAATAATTATTTTTAAAAAAGCGATGGAAAGCACGCAAAGTTACGGTGTACGGCATAATAAAAAAAAGTGACATTGGAAGCCATATAAATACAGAAAGAGAAAACCGAAATATTATATAAAATGTATTTTTTAAATGCAGAAACAATTTTTCCAAAGGAAAAAGCACTTAGGCTGGCTAGTTCTAAACAGCAAGCATTTCACAGCCCTGGCTCTGAGGAACAAGCCTCTCTTGCTACTGCCCCAGCTTCCTTTTCCTCTGAACCAGCCAGTAGGTCCGTTAACCAGTATACATGGAACTGTGGACCAGTGTAGTGACAGACTGTGCTGCGTGACTCATTAGGAACTAAAGTAATATTCTAAGTTTGTGATCTCATTGGGGAAAGAAGCTTAGCAAACAAGAAGCAACAACTGATACTACCAGACCAACGAAAATTCGGTGCTAAGTTGGGGAAAATAGAGTATAAATGCTGTAGCATGTCAAAATAAAAGAAGATCAGAAAACTGTGGCGGAGAGTGAGGGCTTACTGGAGAGGAGGTAGGATTTGGGAGATGGGTCTTAAAGAATGGGTAGGCAGGAAAGGTAAGGCATCGCAAGCAGGAAAATCGGGAGAGGCAAAGCTTGGACGCTGAAATGGATACAGCACATTGACAAGGAAGTGAGAAGACAGAAGGGTAAATGGGTAGGGTGTAGTCTTGGAAATCAGGAAGATGAAATTGGAGACAGTGATAACGAATATGCTGGGAAAGGCTTTGAGCAGGTGGATGATATGATAGAAAAGGCGTCTTCTGGAAGACAAGCCAGATAGCTTTGTGCTGCTAGGGACACGTGGGATGGTAGGGGCAGGCTTCAAAATGGTCGCTGTTTCACACAGACTGAGGAAGAAAATGAATGGTGGGGATGGAATGGGAGGACCTATCTGCCACTGCATCTGTTGCCTCGTAGGATCACTTACTGGGCGTTTCCTGCATAAACTGCGTGTCTGATTTCTGCACCTAGATTGAAAGTCACCTGAGGACAGGGAATCTTATCGTATGTGCAGTATTCCCCGTCCCACGACACACAGTGCAGAGCTAGGCACACAAAAAGCAGGCACAAATCTTTTCTGAGTAAAGCATATAAGTGAACTACAAAAGATGCTCCGGGTAAGCCGACATTAACATCCAATTCTGTTCTATCTCATTTTTAAATCGCGATAGCTAATAAACTAGATCTGGGCTCAAAGTCCGCACACAACTCAGATTTAGGCATTGGCTGGTTGCACCTGTCTCTATCCTGTGATCTTCCAGAAAGTTCCTTTGAGACAAAGGAGGTCTAAAAAGACATTTTGCCAGGAGGCTCATACTGGAGTTGCTGGAGTTGGAGCTCTCCTAGGAGGGTTGCTTGTCCTACAACCCCTAGCTTGACACTAGAAGCCCTCCCTCCTCTCCCCGCTTTGTGGCACTCCCCCTACCCAGGTGCAATCTGTACTCAGTGTCATGGGTTCCCGAGGCCAAACAACTTGCGCCGACATGGGGTCATTTCTGGCAGGGGCAGTGAGGGTGTCAGGGTTAGAGATCCATCATACTAAAATACTTGTTTTTCACCTCAATATTCCTGGGCTTTGCTCTGGGAACGCCATGTTGGAAGGATACAGAAGTATTTTTAAAGGGCCATTCATCTCCTATGGGTGACAACCTTTACTTTTCCCAATAGACGATCCTTAGTGACTTGGTCACTCTTTAGCTGGGTGAGAGGCGCATTCAGTGGTTCGATAATTTCTCCAACTTACTAAGAGGCAGTGCCTCACAAAGATCGTTTACAAAATGTTACCCTTGTGGTATTTCAAGAATTAAAATGCCTTAGTGTCTACTTAACTACCAGGAAAGTAAATTAAGTACTGGAGTTGGTGTTTTTAAGTTAAAAAATGCCATTTTGCTCCATCCTCTGCTTTGTGGGTCACTGAGCGCACCGTTCCATAACTGCCTGCCTACCCAGCCCCCAGCCAGGAAAATGTACGAGGTCTTATAATTCGGGTAAGAATAAGTATCCCGAAACAGTTCTTTCTATGGCGACAGCAGCCCTGCAGGTGGTGTCAAAAAGGCGAGTGTTCGTTGTGAGGGCAAACAGTTCCAGGGGGACTGACTTCTGCAAGGACAGTTCGAGTTTCTGGCACTCCTGCTCTATAAACAAATATCCTGTTTGAGGACATATTATGAGAGGGGACCCACAGGAATTCCTCACCTCCTAGTTTTCCTCTTTTTTTTTTTTGGTAGAAAGAATGACATTTTGTGGACCTTCAAAATTTATTTTTCCCATTGGAAATACGTGAAAGTACTATGTGGTAACTACAATGGAAAGTTAGGCATAAAAATAGATTCTACTCTTGGCTCTAAGAATTTAAAGAAATTGATAGTGCAAGGTTGGTAAAAGATTTAAAAGAGGTTCTACGTAACGGATATATTTCTGCTTAAACCTAGCATCTTGGGCAAAATACATACCGATTCTGAGCAGAAAAGGAAACCGATGTTGAGTAAATGAGGAAAAGGGCCCAAATCCTTAAATACTGGATTATGAATGAACCCAAACGGAGGGATGAGAGGTGACCCTTGTCTTCTATTTTAATATAGTTCTTTATTTTAATTATAACAATATCAGATAGTACTTTTGTAACAGAAAAATATTTTAAAGGCAAAAAAAATAACACAGGAATCAGGGGGAAAAAATTAACTATTTTCTTTTTTTACAAAGGCTGTTACTTTCTGCTAGCAAGTTAGGCCCTTAGGAGGAGTAACTTATAAAAAGGCATGACTACTGTTGTTAACTGCTGAATGAGAAAATGGGTCAGATTCACCTAAGTTCCACCCGCTTCCATAAAAATTCCATTTCTGCATATTCCATTGGCCAAAACCTATTTTCAAAACGAGTTAGGTGACTCTCATTTTATGGCAAGTGGTATAATAGTCAACCGCCACTGGACCAGGAGTCGGGGATCTAAATTCTAGGCCAGCTTTGCTTTGTAATTAGTAGTGGGGCGAGTTTGTGGAGGTCAGTTAACCTCTCTAAACTTCTGCCTTCCTCTGCAAAATGGATAAACCTTGCCCCCATCACAGGAGGTTTGAAGAGGGTGATTGATATGAAAGTACATCGAACGCTGGTAACACCCCTACAACTACCATCAAACACATCATCTCACCAGGAATATACGTATTAGCAGGGTGACTGTGTTTGCTGGAGAATTAAGTAATCTGTCACTCCTTAAACCCAGCTCTTCCATGCTATGAATGATGTCCTTGCAAATATAACTACCAAGAAAGGCTATTAAACTGGGCTATCTTAAACATTCACTGCTCTTACGTCTTTCATTATATTAGCAAACGCCAGAAGTATATAGTTGGGAAGGCCCATGGTGGAAGGTTCCTTCACCTGCCTTCAGGTAGAACCTGCTAAAGTCATGAGACACCCCCCCCCCATAAAGAACCTAGAAAATTTCACCCTTGGTAATTCATAATATTTAATCGGCATATCTGGAATTTCTTTATGGCTTGTTCCATTCCCTCTGGTGGAACAGTAAGCCCGTTTCCTCCTGTCAGGTCTTCAGTGGCTATGAAAAACAATATATGCTCTCCATAAACCAGCAGCCTTTAATGTGTAGATAAAAACACAAAGTGGTACCCAATTCCGCAAGAGTAGCTACAAGCCCAATTCGGAGGTTGGGTGTTCCATGAGGATGACGGGGAAAAGGAAATGATGGTCCCGTGTGAGCCCTTTTAGTGACTCCCACTCACATACAAGCAGACAGCCATCACCTTCAGTGGTATCATCTTCAAAAACTTTCAGCAAAAGTGATCATTCTGGCAAATCATCATGAACTTGACTCTTACCTATCTTCTTCCAGGCAACACACACCGGTTCCAACTCTCATTTACACCCAATTCACACATGCAACAATTTCAATGGAAAATGTTGGAAAACAAAAGGCAAGTATGAGGCCATGTCCTCAACTGGACACTTCTGATCACGTGGATAAAGATATAGGGCAAAAATACGTTTGAAAGGGGGTGGAGGAGGCCTCATTTGTTTTGAGGAAAGCAACTCCATCATATCCCTTAGCTGGTGTCAAATTCACTCTCTTTGCAACCCTTCATCTTAATGTTTGATACATCTCTCTTCTGTCTTCCTCTCTTCTCATCCATTTCCTGTACCTTCTCCATCTCCTAATCTCCCTCTCATACACTACTTCCTCTCTCAATTTATTTCGCCCCGTTGCTTCTCTCCTTTCCTCTGTTTATCTCCTAATCCCACATTCCATACTTTCCTTGAATTTGTCTGCTGGTTCTACTGGGCCACCATATTTGTGCCCAGTTTCCCTGTTTACGGGCCTTGAAGTAGAAGCACGGGTCCTAGTAGATAAGAGTGCATCCTTACCCCACCTTCTTCCCATTTCAAACACAGAGGACTTCTAGGAGTAAAGGAGTAGTACAGGAGGCTCTTCTCCGGGGCAGAGCACTGACCATGGAGGACAAGCAAGATGCCGTGCCCTTTCGCTCCCCAAAGGGCAAGGCAGTGACCTCCAAAGAGCGCTCTTCGCTGAGCTGCATGGTCTACACTTGAAGAACCAAGAGGAATGTAAACACCATTCAGGATGTAGTGGTCTCTGGCATCTGACTTTCTGCTAACAGAACCCTCAATTAATTGAGACTCCCACTCATAGTTAGTGCAAGGAAGATAACCTTGAGCTACTGCAAGATCCCAAAGGGTCTTCAGCATCACCGAAGAAAGACTGCATACTGTTCAGTCTAGTTATCACACTAAGTATTTTTTATTGTGCATTAATTAGATGAAAGTTAATAACGTGTATTGACCAAAACATTTGAGTAACAAGACCATAAAGGATAACTGAGTCTTCCTTAATATAATTGTTGCACAGTAATGCTTCCTGCTGTGTAGTGTATATAGAAGATGACATACTCTAGGAATTATCACAGTAGTCTGTAGGCAACACAGTAACAAAACTATACGGCACTTGAAGAGCTTTTTCTTCAGTAAAATTTAAGAAAAAAGAACTTTTTCACATATATGAACACACTCAATTTAGAACCTCAAGCTTCTAAAGTAAGCAACATGTAAGCCAATAAAGTACACATACCAAATGAGAATCTAACCCATCAAGCACCCAAATCAAATGCTGGCACATCTCTCTTGTCAAGAGTATTTTCTTGCCATCATTTCTTTCCAAAAAGACATGAGAAAACATTTTCTTTCTTTCTGAGTGGCAATAAAAAGTCCCCTCTTCTGAAATTCAGATATGTTTCAAAGTGCACTGCCATCTTCTTAAGGAAAAATGAAAGCCACTGCTGGCTTTTGGATGCTAGGAGCATAGTTTTTACCACCTATCCCTCTGTCTTGTTTCAAGGCAGTGTGATAGAGTAGCACAAGCATAGGGTTTGGAGTCAGAGACACCTGGGAGATCTCTGGCGTCTATCGTTTGCTATGTGACCCTCTAGGCTGTCTACTTAAACGCTTTGAGCTTAAATGGCCTCGTCTGTAAAAAGGGGTTAATACAGAGTAGTTGTAAGGATGTAAAGATTCAATACACATAAAGTGCCCGTCACACAGCTTGGCACGTAGGAACTGATCAGTAGATGACAGATCGCTTCCTATTCGTCTTGATTTGATTTAGCCAACTATCCCCTCGTACGCCTCCAGGAAGGGGGGCCTTCACTTCCATTTGCAGGCTCACCAGCTCCCAACTCTCTCGATTTCCCACAAACGAAATGCACGTGAACTGTGCTCACTGAAGACACAGCCCTTCATACAGCATCGCATGCCCCCGAAGCACACCTAATGCTCTAGTACAGCACAAGACACAAGACGCATAAGCGCGCTTCAGAAGACACAGACGTCACATAGGACACGCCACCTCCACAGGCAGCCTCACCTGCTTCTTTCCCACATGTTCTTCCAAGCTTCCAGTCCTTAACATTGATTATCTTTAGAGGTACTACGCCCACTTGTTCAGGATGTCCTTTTCCTGGTCTAAATTCTGAAAACCTTTGTAAGGTGGGGCATCATCATTTCGTGGCAAACTGTCCCTCTTACTTTGCTCTAACACCAAGATTCAGCTCCTGGAAAGGCCTCCAACCGAGACAGGTCCTCCATCTGGAAATTACTTTTACTACTTGTTTTTCTTCTACCTGTCTCTTGAAGTTCCATTTGGTCAATGAAATGTAGCTATTAAAGAGACCCCTTAAAACGAACAAAAACCTCTGCTGTCACCAAAGCAAGTATTTTCATTTAACTAAGGAAATAGACAATGTGACATTATCTATGACAAAAATTTGGATAGGATCCCAAATAATGAACAAAATAAATGGTTAAGTAAACCATGATGCTACTATAGGATGAAATGTTATATACCATCAAAAAGTATATTTATGAAAGCTTTTTTAAAATATAGGGAAGTGTTCACGATAAAATGTTGAGTGAAAAAGCAGGATATAAAACTGTATACATTATGATTTTTAACTATATAAAAAAGTATGTGCATATACAGCCATTAAAAAAACGTCTGGAAATCAAGCCACTAAAATATTAACATTGTTTCCGAGATTTGTGAATATGGGTGATTTTTACTGTTTCTATACTCTTGTCTTTATTTTCCAAGTTTTTATCAAGGATGAACAATTTCTCTACGATGAGAAGAAGAACTGGGCGGAAAAACACCAACCCAGTTAGTTATCTTTGGCTTGTGAAATTATGGGTAATTTTAACTTTTTTTTTTATTTTTGTGGTATGCGGGCCTCTCACTGTCGTGGCCTCTCCCGTTGCGGAGCACAGGCTCCGGACGCGCAGGCCCAGCGGCCATGGCTCACGGGCCCAGCCGCTCCGCGGGATGTGGGATCTTCCCGGCCCCTGAATCGGCAGTCGGACTCTCAACCACTGCGCCACCAGGGAAGCCCTTAACTTTCTTTTTAAAATTTCCTGTAACTGACATATAGATTCTAGTTAGGGACAAAGTTACTTAAAAAAAAAGAAAAAAAGAATTCTAAAACCTAGTTTTTTAGTTGTTTGTTTGTAAGTTCCAGAATGATACAGATGTAATAACACCTCACAATTATTTGGCACTTTTTAATTTCACTTTTAATAGCACTCTGACATTTAGAATTACATTTGATTATCAAAAATATTTTGCTAGGGAGGCCAGGTCTTATTATTTTCATTTAACAGGTGATGAAACTGAGGATCAAAAAAACTAAGTGATTAGCACAAAATCACAATAATTAGTGGCAGAGCTGGACTTGAAAGCAGGTCTCCAGAACCCAAGTAGGTCCAGTGCTCTTTCCATTCATTCAAGACTGACTGTGGTATAATCCAAGTAATCACCAAGAGGTAGAAACACAGAAATCGTAACCCCTCCTTACCTATGAATATCAAGTTCCTGAATGACCCCCCCACCTAGGTAGGAGAGTTCAGCTTGAGGAAGTCATAATTTTAGGAGGTGAAATAAAGGGCAGGGGAACTGAGGTCACGTAAACTTTTGAACGCCCTCATAAAAAATTTTTTGCACAGTAAAACAACAACAGTATATTACATAAAAAGAATAACGTGAGTTTACATAGCTTAAATTAGTAAACGTGATAGGCTCTGTAGAGTTTCCACTTAGATCTTGAGACGGTTTCCAGAGGTGATGAGGATGTATCACTCATTATGGCAGTGGAAAATGGGGGTGACAGTGAAGCAATGAACAGAGGTGGACTGTTGGTCCAAATCATGGATCTTCGCGCTCTCAGAGTCTTCATCAAAGTCCAGTCCTGAGATTATAACAACTTACTTGGGGCTTTAGCCCTACCAAGCAAGTGAAGTTAAGTGGCATGACTTAATGACTCTGGCTCTTCTGAAGATGCTGTCTTCTCAAGTCTTTTCTGAAGACAGCTTAGCACTTCTGTATAGAGCTCAAATTAAACCATTTAAGTTTGTCTGAAGGCAGCTGACCTGCTGTCTGACACAGATACTTAAATGGCAAGACTCAATGATTTAGGCTCCTCTGAGGTTGCTTTCTTCCGAACATGGTGTTGTAGAAAGACTCCACCTCTTTATAGAGTTCAATTAAATCGTTCAAGTTTTGTACGACGGCAGCTTATCAGCTGTCCAGCAATGGTATTAAATGGTACCATCTGATGATTTAAGTTCTGCCGAAGATGGTTTCTGCCCAATGTGATTTCTTTTGGAAGGCGTAATGTCACCTCTTTACTGAATTCTGCCAAATCACTCAAGCTTTGAACACGTAGGATTTGACACGTAAAGGTACCCATTTTTCCATTACTTTCTTGGGGGAGGATTTAATGTTGTTCTTAAAATTTTTCTCCTGTTGCTTATAATCGTATCTGTCTGCAGTGCCATAGCTTCCTAATTATCTTTATCATCACTTATGATAATCACCTCTGCAGTCCCAGGAGCTTCCTGAGTCATCCTCCAGCCCGCGAATCAGCAGCAACCAGTTCAGAGTCAACTTCAGCCAATGACTGTTCCTGTGCCAAATGTTCACCCTCACCTACAGGTTCTGTTTCATCCAAAGACTTTTTGTCTTCAGGAGAAATCACTGAAAGATATTTCACCATCTCTAGCCAAATCTCCTCCCAGATCACATTAATGACAGGCTCTGTTAAACTAGCTAATGCCTATTTTATGAAGAATACAGCATTGGTGATGGTGTAGGAATCCCATGCACTAGGATCTTCAGACAGATGAACCTTTGTGAGATTCTGAACAACAAAGTTATACATTAGTTTGGCCTAAGTCTTCCTGAACGGCTGGATCAAACACCGATCTAAGGGCTCCAGGACCTGCAACAAGCAACTGGTTCTAAAGACAACCTTAACATCAGGATGAACATTGGCAAATGCAACTGCGGCACCAAGAGGACAGTGAAGAATCAGTAGGGCTTTGAATTCAAGACTTTTTTTTCTCGTAAGGAGTCTTGAGCTTCCGCAAGAAAGCACTGCTCAAACAATTCCTAAGGAGAGAGGGAGTCATCCAGCCTTTTCTCTTTGCACGCCAGTATACTGGCAACTTAGCTCGGATTTTCCTCTGAGAAGACATGGGCCTAGTTTTCTGTAGAGTGGTAATGGTTTCACTATGAGGTCACCTGAAGTATTAGCACAAAACAGAAACATCAGCCTCTCTGTTTTGGCTGACCTCATGTCAGAATCAGCTGGCTCGTGTTCTTCAAAAGGGCAGATGGGATTGTTCAAGGGCTTCCAAAGCATGGCGGTCTCGACAGCACCAAAGACTCGTGCAGGCACGTAATCCCCCTCTTCAGTCGCTTTCTACAGTTGTGGCAGATACAACACGGGAGCTGCAGGATCAGGTGACTTGGTCTCCGGGTCATGGTGCACCATACATTTCTCAACCCTTGCTCCTGGCAATACTTTTTCTCGGGACCCACTTCGGTGTCTGAAAACATGTCTTCGAAAATTCTTCTTGCATGATGGCAGGTCCCTTGCATGCAAAGTGTTTTCTTATTCCTCTGCTTGTCTTCAATCCAGAGGTTTAACATCATTTCCATCTTTTCCATCCTTGGGTCACGAGGGATAAAGCATCTCTTAAGTGACACAGGTCTACAAGAGGTGATACTGGCCCTAATAAGAGTTTCAGCTTTCCTTATGGTACGAATTCTTTCATACCATATAAACGACCTACAAAGCTATCTGTTTTACCTTTGAGAAGATCAAGAGCGTCCCTTTTCTCTTCAAGAGACATCACCCCTCTTACCCTTTAGCAACTCTCTCTGGTGCCGGAGTCCTTGTACTTGGCTTTACGCTCTTCCGCCGCAATAGTCACGTTTATAGAAGCCGTGTTTAAGCTTTATGCTAATTAATGCAACCTGACAATTACTTACTAGAGATTTTATATCTCCCAATGTTACAAAGTGTCAGCGTATGACATTTAAGGACCAAATGGTATTATGAACAACACAAGGATAAATGATAGTATATTGTTGGGATACTTGGTGCAAAAAGGGCTGATTGTGTAGGGGATGACTGGCAGAAGCATGGGAGAGGAAACAAATAGCTCAGAAGTTTCTTCCCACCTTGTGATACAGTCAGAGAGACAATAATGGGGCACTTGGACTGACTTCCGTATACTCAATTCAAAATTTTCATGGCTGTCAAAAAGGTATACAGAAGTAAATCCACCTATACTCAAATTCCCAATAAGGGCAACTTGCAGTTAGGAAGGGATTTACTATAAATCCTCCTGTAAGTTATCAGAAAGAAAGTCACTATTCATATATTTAAGACAGTACTGTTGCTATGATTTCCCTTGGCCTACCACTATGAATTCAAGGCTATGTGAAAGGCAAACACAGCATACGTGTATTTTCTGTAAACCCACAGTAAGTCAATCAAACATTATCCTCTGACAAAATGCAACCTCCGAAGGTGTAGATGTAAAGGTCAGGCAGGCCCTGAACAGCCCACGCTCAAGAAATGACTACTCGAGAAAGAAAGTGACAATGAAAGAATAAACTAGCCCCTTTTCAATGCCCGGTCACTGATACTTTACTTTTATCCCCTCCTCCTGGGAAGATAGAGCGAAGCCTGGCTTTCTTATTCTTCTCTTCAGGGGCCATGGGAAGTGGTTTGGAGCTGTGGTTGAGTGCCGAAGAATCCCGGTTGTTACTATTCATCCTCAGTGGGGGAGCTGGGGGTTTCTCTTCATTATCCAGACCGTCAGACATTTTCAGTTACAACCGACTGCACAGCTCCTAAAGACGAGGAGGAGAAGACAGGAGTTAAGGGAGGTCTAAAAGACAACCTGGTAAATCCGGGGAGTCTAACATCTTAGAAACCAAAGCATTCATCTCATGTCATCTCAGGTTTGGCACTGACCATTCTGAGGGGTTCCTTTTCTAGAGGGAAGGGAGCTGCCTGCCTAAAACCCAACGATGCCATTTCCCAAAGAGGAAAGCGAAGGCAATAATGAATGGCTTTTCAATATGTAGACACAAACACCGAAGGTCCCTTCCTTTTCCCCCAGTGACACTCTATTTTCTGCCGTCCACTCAGTCTTTTAATGAACAATTTCCAATCTTTCTTCTTTAAAAATTCTATCCTCATGATCGTGGTCAGGTAGCATAACCTCCTTGGAGTCTGGAATTGACACAGGCCTGGCTGTTGATACTTAATGGCGCCTGATTCTTACCTGTGTGCACCTTATTAACAAAACACACCCTACTGTTTCAGGAGAAAGAACTGAGAAACAATCTAGTAAGCCGGTAGTTTCATCAGAGTTGGGGTGGACTGCTAGGGGAAGAAATGCCCCATCTTCAAGGAGCAGGCAGAAGATAAAGCAGAGCCCAGTGCCACCATGAGCAAAGAGGAGCTCCAAGGAGAGGACTGCTTCGTGAGGAGACACCATAACCTTCCTCCTTGTCATATTTTATGTCCTGGAACAGGGAACAAGGGAGTTGACAGGGGTAACAGGGTGGTAAGCACCAGTCCCGTTTTAACAACTTATCTGCTCTTAATTTCACTCTTCTTTAGTATCTTGTGCTGAGGGTTCAATACATTCAGGTCTCATGCCACTGGAGGGTAAAGTGAACTAGAAAAGCACAAACTCCACAAGGAAATGTTTCTGCTTCCAGCTGTCTTCCCATTCTCATTCAAGTCCTTGCATTAGGGCCCTGACACTTGCCATGCATGTCACGCATGAAGAGTACCTTCTAGGGGAGACAGGGCAGGGGAGGGAGGGATGGAGGGGGGGTTGGGGATTAGCAGATGCCAACTATTGTACATGGAGTGGATAAACAACAAGGTCCTACTGTAGAGCACAGGGAACTATATTCAATATCCTGTGATAACGCATCATGGAAAAAGAGTATGAAAGAGAATGTATATATATGTATCAGTGAATCACTCTGCTGTAGAGCAGAGATGAACACATTGTGCAAATCAACTATACTTCAATAGAAAAAAAAAAGGGTACCTTCCAAGTGAATCTCCAGTTCGAATACAAGGAAAATCAAATCCCACTGCAACAAAATCTCTGTAATTTCATCAAGTATTAACCGGCACTAATTTAGGAGTGTATGAGCTCTCCATACGCAACTTGGCATATCACTCTATTCCAGTAACATTTACTGTTAACCAACCTGAGTACAACAACAACAAAATCAGGGGTCTCCTCATTACCTGCTACAGTGAGAAATAATCTACCTTAACTCTTTTCAGCCTTTCAGTGGTTACAGTGTGTTTATTACTTTCAGTAATGAATTCTAAGTTACATTATGCTATGTGGAAATTTTTACTGTTTTAGATTTTCTCAAATATATAGAGCCTGTACGTATTCAAAAATAGCTGAGTATCAATTAATAGTTTCCCCATCTGCACAGGTGACTGCCAACTAACAATGATTGGTCTGACCTTGGTGTGGACAAGAGATCTCTTTTCTTTTCCTTTGCCTAAGTGTCATGCCTTGCATTATCTTAATGAATTAAGACCAAATCTGTATTCCTTTTTCAGGAATCGTGACAGTGAAAATATCAGTAGTAAACGTTTTGTCACCGCCAGATTGATTAAGTCTCATATTTTCCTATACGGGTGAAACTATAGCACAAGGTAAAATGAAAACCTAACTGTGCTGTCAAGGATCAATTATATTCATAGATACTGCTGGTAAATATATGAAATCAGTGCTAATGGGTCTACATTCCCTTTTCCCATTTTGATTTTGGTCCTTCTAAATTCATTCTTTCTCCGGAAGAAAAGTGAGTTTAAGACTGACTTCACCAGTGGTATTCTGTATCAGACGGGTTCTTGGTTTTAATTTAGCCACTAAAAAGAATTTGCCACCAGAATAAAAGCACTATATATTTTGTGTGTGTGTGCGGTACGCGGGCCTCTCACTGTTGTGGCCTCTCCCGCTGCGGAGCACAGGCTCCGGACGCGCAGGCTCAGCGGCCATGGCTCACGGGCCCAGCCGCTCCGCGGCACGTGGGATCTTCCCGGACCGGGGCACGAACCCGTGTCCCCTGCATCGGCAGGCGGACTCTCAACCACTGCGCCACCAGGGAAGCCCAAAAGCACTAATTTTTCCTCTGTGTGTGCTTTGTCTGTTTTACTTTTCTGGGTTCAAAACTAATGCCTGAATATGTGGTGATTATTAACTAAAGCTCAATATACAGAATCTAGGTTGGTAAAAATAATGAAGTTTGAAGGTTATTGCAAAAGAACTGAGGATTCTAGGCAATACCTAGAAAATAGTGAAAAATGCGTCTCAGGAAGAGAAAGCCACCACGTTCTGGACGATACCTATTTTCTGAGGACATGTTAGTTAACTTGAGATAACAGAAGTCAGAGAAACATACATACCCTCTTTAACATGATATACAAAGTTGACCTTACACAATAAAGCAAGCAGGAGTCTGAGCCAGTCAGGGTG
The DNA here is from genome assembly GCF_963924675.1 of Phocoena phocoena. Taxonomy (NCBI): domain Eukaryota; kingdom Metazoa; phylum Chordata; class Mammalia; order Artiodactyla; family Phocoenidae; genus Phocoena; species Phocoena phocoena. The sequence goes on along the minus strand of NC_089240.1, from coordinate 93,849,263 downwards.
CTAGTGCACCTCCGTAATCCAAAATACTAGTCTCCTTTGTTCTGGATAATCAGGTGTGGGTAACAGTGGCCTTTTTTCTTCCTAAATATTCTCTCTGGGTAGAGACTCAAAAGGTAGATGCCCTGTTTCTTTTCAGGTCGGGAAACAAGGGCTACTTGGGATATAAAATTCACACTATACTCTCCTATAGTAGACTAGAAATCCCTGCCCAGAATTTGAATACCACACACTTGCTGTGGTCCGTATCACAGGCATTCTGCAAGGGACCCAGCTTAGATGGCGCACCTTTCTACTGCCCAGCAAACTGGAATTGGTTTAATTCCATTCAACTTATCAGGGGATTATAAGAGGGGCTGGAATAAACCTCTTTTACAGAGATGTTAATGAAACTGAAGAATCTTTATCTACTTCCACAATAGGAACATGAAGCAAATAATCACTCCGTTTACCTAGACATTTCAGATTTGCTTTTGCTCAAATTATCCTGATATTACGTCAGTTCTTCATGACTCTTTACAAGGCACAACCAATCTTCATCTTCTTCTCACGATTCCAGATAATTCTGAGCTGGTGACAAAGGAATAGGGCTGGAGACTCCTGTTATCTCTAACTCACCTTCAAAGCCAGTGCTTCAAAGCACACTTTTCGGTGACCGATGGAGAAAGGGTAGGGCCCTGTAAGGAAGCCTTGCTGTTAATGTATTTGCTTCCCAAGTGGGAGGTGTCTCCGACTATTCCACAAACGTAGGAGAAAAAGGGGGATTCTATTCTGTTATGTTTGTAAACAATGCCGATTTACTAAGCCACGTCCCTCCCCTGAGACAGCTTTCTACAAAGGATACTATTAATGGACTGCTGGTTCAATCTGCCTATGAGGTCATTATTTCCAAGATCTTGAAAGAGACTATTTTGTTTGGGGCGGCTGTAGGCTCTATTTCAAGAATTGTACAAAAGTGCCATTATTCTCCAGGAACCCAATCGAAAAACTGTTGATCTTTAAAGTTTAACTGTTGTCGTTCGCTTCTGCAACACAGCAGAAACTTGCAAGTGCAGGTCACGCTGGATCCAGCCACAGGCCATTTCATTTCACTTTTAGAATGTGGCTCTTAGCATTGAGGAGGAATCTGAATGGACAACCAGCAACAGTTTGTATCTGTTCACAAATTGCTTTCAGACTTGGCTACTAGGTTTTTCAGAGAGAATTCAAATGGCTTTTGTGGACAGTGTACTTTTTGTCCAGCCCTTGGGACTGAATGTGGCTTACCGATGCTCTGTAATTACAATTGAAATTCATCAGCAGTGAGAAATGAGCCTCTGGTCTCATGATAACCAAGAAGCCAGAACACCCCTCTTTCAGAGTACTAAGAAAGATTAATTCTCTATCTCCTCCCCTCCTTATCTCCCTTTTCCCTCGCTCTCTTCTCTACTCCCCACTCTCACCCCCCAAGTGCAAGGGCAGGCACGCACACACAGGTGCATACACACACACACACACACCCCTTCACTGAGTTGCCTTTTGACACAGAGATTTGCTGCAAAGTACTTCAGAGGAAAACTTTTATCAAGATGCGTGGCAACTTTAGATGAAATGATTAGGCATTATAAATAATTGTCATTATTCTCTCATTCTTCCAAAACGTATTCTCTTAATGTGGTGACAAACTAAACCCTCAGAGAATGTTCAGTAGGTTACAAAAGAAAGCCGCCAGCCTGCATGTTCCAGGAGTCAAGGGGAAAGACAGGTGCTCAAGTATACTCTAGCTAATGTGGCCAAAATTCATATCATGGCATATGTGTTGAACTGGATACAGTCAAAAATGCCAGTTGTGCCCATTTGCCACAGACGCTCTACCCAGGTGTGTGTAGGGCCAGAAATACTGGCCCTACAACTTGCAAAGATCACCTATTAAGCCATTAGCAACTGCACTAAATATTTTCGTCAGATCTGGTGCCATCAGAGACAACCCATATGTCTGTATTATTCTGTCTGCTTTCAAAAATCTAAGTAACTGTTTATTTGCATATTTTCCCAATGAGAGACAAACTAATAATGGTCTCCTTTCAAAAACAAAAGCCCAGGCCGGCAGATGCACAGCCACGACCTAATAAACCCAGAGGTAAAGCTCCCGAACCACCAACCACACGAGGCCATTACTATAAATTGGTGAGCACGTCAATATTGCTTATATCCCTGTCATATCAAACTAGAGGATCTAACACAGGAATGAGATGTAGCCCAGGGGAAATTTCCAGGGTGAACTTCCTAATGTTTCTGAGATACCTACATAAAGAATAGGGTTGGCTGCAAGACACCTAGAGCTGATGAGATGACAGCTAAACTGACAAGAGCACACATGAAATAAGACTGATTTCAGGATCTCAAAAACGTAGTAAACAAGTCAAAGAACTCTCACTATGTTTAGACACTAACAGAACATGAGAGCGTTTCAAATCTCTAGAATTGGGTACATCTTTTTAACAAGAATTAGCTCTATAGATCAAGAAAGAGTGAACTTTAAATGACAGCTTCCAGACTTGGAGGTATTAAGTAAACATAGATTTAAAGTCAGCCAATGTCTCCTTAGACAATGATATCAACACTGGACTGTTCTTCGTATTTCAGGATGAGGTTACCGCTTTTACTGTAAGAATGATGTATACACTGAATTATACTTTGCTGGTGGGAGAAAGGATCCAAGAGTTACTTGCTGGCTCTTTCTTGGGCTTCCTTGTAAACAGAAGCAGACATTTTCAAGATGGCTAGCTGAGCTTCCTGGGATAAACTGTGATGGGGAAACAAATGATGCTTTGCTAACGACCCTATGCTGATCTGATACTAAGCCCACTTTATCTCGGACACATTCTTAGCAACTGAACCAACCAGCCAGACACTTATGACTGACAGCGTAAGAAGATGTAGTGAACTGTTTTCAATTGCCAAAAAGAAAAAAAGAAAAAAGGAAAACATCATCTAGCCTTCTACAAAGGGGACAACGTATTATCATTTGAAAGGATGTTTATACCTTGCTTTACATTTCTACAGCAACTTGTATCTGAAGACTTCTAGCAACTTTTCAGACATTATTTCCCATAATATGCTAAGATGCCAAAGAAGAGAGAAAGGGCTCATTTTATAGGGAGGAGAATGAGCCAGGTCTGGGTCCCTCAGCAGCCCTAAACCCACACTCCCATTCCCAGACAAGGTGGACGAGAGCCCGACCCCTAACAATAGTCAGCCAGATGGGCCCAACTTAGCATTGCCACCATCTTGTCTCAAATTGCACATAGTCATGAAACATGTCATTCCCCTCACTAGATCATAAGCTCCTTGAGGGTAAGAACCCCTCGGTCATGACTATAATGCTTTCAAACTGCCTAGTACAGTGCCTTGTTCCCAGGAGGCATTAAATACACATGTGAGGGAATGAAATGGAACTCTGTAAGTTCTGTGCCTTTGCTGAAGCTCTGAGTAAGTTTTTCATGGTGCTGAATAAGCCTATATGCCTACTCCAAGCAGGTCTGAGCTAAGAAGGCGTTTGGAAGTTTTGGCACTAGTCTAACTGCCAAGCAATTGGGCATCACGTAGACGCCAGCCACCCTCGGATTATCGATACCTCATTTTTTACTGTATGACTTCATAATGTCCAGGAGCTTATTTGAGCTCTTGCTCTTATTTGAGCCGGACACCAACATGTGAAGAAGGGAGCACCATCCCCATTTTCCATGTGAGGAATTAACGAGGCATAGAGGTTAAGCGACTTCCCCAGGGTCACAAAATAATTGAAAGAACTGAGACCAGAATCTCGAACTCTCCTCAATTCCCCTCCCATGACACCATTACGATATGGATCCAAGTAAACCCACAAACACACACACGTTCTCTCTCTTCATATGTGCACTTTCATCCTCCCCGAATATTCATCTGACAGTTCTAGCTTTTTCATTTCAACCCACTTCAGGCTGGTACTTACCGATTTCAACTGCTTGTCTCATCCAAAGACCCAAGGCTAGGAGATTTACTGACAGAACTCCAAGAGGATTCGTTGGCCGGTAGGACCAATTCTTAGATGGCCTTGTTTTGGGGCTTGTCTGTTCTGGGGCACTCACCAAGGGAACTCTGCTATCAGAGACAGGGGTGTGCTGTTTCAGAAAGCCTGGCCTGGGAGATACCATTACAGCGTGTAATGGAGGGAAGCCATTTCAAAGATCATTTGATCAGGAGTTGCTGAGCTACTTGTTAGGCAGATTTGCAAAAGCAGCCGGACAAGTAAGGGAGGCACTAGCTCTTTTTACAGCCGCCTCATTTCAATCTTAGATCCTGCAAGAGATAGCTCACTACTGACACACATACAAGGCATGGTCACACGGAATACATTCATGCTCTCTCTCACACACGCGAGCAAATGAGGTCGGTTCCGCTGTAGTCCTGTTCTCTGTTATGAGTGGCTTCCACTGTTCGTAGCAGGAACCTCACAGTAATGAAATCCAATAAGCCAGCATATTATAGTTGCAAATTTCAATAATAGGTTGCAAATAAGGTAATCGATAGCTATACCCCAGCCTCCAGACCTCATATACTGCATATATTATAGGGGGCAAATAGTTCCTATTCGAATGACTTCTTAAGCTTCTAAATGTATTGTGTATGCTGCGTGAGCTAATGCCAGGAAAATGCTAATAATCACCTGACCTGTGTTTATATTTGCAAACTGATGCATTATCACAGGTTTCAGCTTTTCATGTCCAACACTGATGCTTCTAAGAAGAGAAAATAAGATGCATAAAGAACAGAGGTAGACATTTTTGTAAGCGTTAAAGAAAACAAAAGATGCCTCAAATAAACGTGTGGAAAAAAGAAAAGGGAAGCAAAACCTAGTAATAAAACATTTCCTAGTTCTCAAAAGAGAATGTAGTATCCTTGGAAGCAGTCAGATGGAAAAAATTAGATGCAGACTAGCAGCCCAAGCGAACAGGATATGGTAAACCAACATCTCGAGTCTCTGGGGTTCTAGCTGCTCGCTGTTACTATGCATGGGTGATAATTATACCCTTCCCTGATCCACTCCGGCAAAAGAGCCACGAATTCCCTCAAACTCAAGCCTAAAAATTCAATTCCCAAAGTTGCTAGGGCTTTTTGTATACCAGAGAGATGTCTGGACATGGTTTTCGAACACGCGCCTTATGGCTTATCGTCCTAGGAACTTGCTCTATTCTCAATGTTCTACACCCAAATCGGCCTTCTACAGGGAAGGTGCCCATTGAATATTTGAAGAGAAGAGTTACATGGGGTCAATTGAGATCTTAGCATTACATATTTCTAAACTAGGAATTTAGATCATTGTAGCAAAGCTCATATGCTACCCGCTCCCCGCAAAAAAAAAGACATCCTGCCAGAACTGGAGGTCAAAGAATCTGAGCTGGTGCAAAATGCAGCAACTCTTCTTCAAGCTTTTGCCCCTTAACCTAAGTTTACAAAAGAGCCGAGCATGTGATGTGTCTCGGCATCTTATCTGGGGGCTGTGGTTAAGGATGAGGAAATACTATCTATTAAAAACAAAGGGCTTCCCTCAAATGCTGAAGGAAGAACGGGACGTGACCAGGCCCAATTTCCATCTATCCCACTTCACAAATGGTAGGGGATAAACATCCAGCTGGCCATAGCCTTAGTTGCAGGAATTCCCCATCTCCTACCCCCACCTCTTACTGCCGCCAAAGAGGATTATTTTTGTCTTAAAAAAAGACTGTCCATGGGTCTAAGAAAAGATCGTAATCCACCCAAGGAAATTCCCCTAGAAACCAAAAGCCCGAAGGATGACCTCACAATCGAGCATGCTGGCTTCCCTATGGCTTTCCTGCACCAGGTAAGTTCTTCACTTACGAGCTGTCAGATCCACCGAGTGATTCATTCTCCTTGCTGCCCGTTACTCAGCTGCCACTGTCCACTTCTATAAGATGTGGCTCATGACACGCAGCAGATCCCTCCTCCAGCACTCGATCAGCTATGCTGCCCCAGTGCTCACCCGCACACACACAGAGAAGGCTGCCAGGTACCTAAGTCTTTCTGGAGCCCGAAGAAGCCTCCAGGCTGAGAGCACAGGGCCCAGCCCTCACTTCAAAGGAAGGACATGACAGCCCGGTAGGAAAATTGCAGATAGAGCAGAAGTAGGGTTTGTTGCAAGGAACGCGCGTCAGCAGGCCTGAGTTCCCAAGGACTCCTGTGGAGGCGGGACTGTGGCCTAGAACACATCTTGACAAACATTTGGGGAAGAAAAAGGGAAGGAAAGTTGGGTGTTTATAATAAATATATATAACTCCATTATAATTCTGTATCAAGCAATGGTCATCTCAGAGTGTTCGTTCTCCTTTAAGACTGAGCCTAGGGTAATTCCCTGGTGGTCCAGTGGTTAAGACTCTGTGCTCTCACTGCAGAGGGCCCGGGGTTCAATCCCTGGTCAGGGAACTAAGATCCTACGAGCCGTGCAGTGTGGCAAAAAAAAAAGATTGAGCCCTTAACTATGAGGGTCTATAATGAGGGTCTATATGAGGGTCTTCATGCACAGCTGTATAAAGAGAGGAAAAGAGAAGATCTTAGGTCAGCCTAACATTGCTTTTTATAGGAAAAGAAACCAGTTACATGCCTTCTTCTTGTGGACTGTTGGCTGACTTTCATTTCAAAGAATCCTAAGACCAAAGCAGAGACCTACTCCCCTTTAACGGTAAGGGGCTGCGAGTAAAGAGATAAATAAACGCCCAGCTCTGGGGGGCACTATAGACTCGAGCAGTGGGTTTCATCTCTGGCTGCATACTGTATATAAAATGTATATTAAATACACGGATAAAAATATAACTACAGAACAAGGGCATGTGTATTACAAATTGAAGGGTGCTACAAAAAGAGGGACTGAAGAAGAAGGGAAGACTCTCCTTCACTGCCTGCTATCCTACTGGATGAGAAATCAGTGCCAATAATCATACCTCCCCCTATAAGTTAAGTGTTTGATGTAGATGTTCCAAAGAACATCACTGTCCTGCCTTTCATCTCCATGCCGCCAACATTCGTACGTACCAGGTACTGTGTCAGGTACAGGGGGTATACAAAGAGAGGTGAATAAAGAGCAGTCCCTGTCTTCAAAGAGCTCACAGTTAAATGAGGATGGTAGACAGGCATACATACAATAGGGAATACAATGGATGCACCCAGGTGGGCACAGAATGCTTTGGAAGGACACAGCAGAAAGGTAACTGAGGTTCTCAAAGAGATCAGAGATACAGTACTTCAGCAGGGTATTGAAGGATGAGTAGGAAAGCACTAGGTTGGTGTAATACATTATTCAACAGTATATTCCAGCAAACAAATACTCCAAGCATGCTAGATTACGTTTCTTAGCCTCAGGCCTCTGTTTCTGCTGAACTAAGTGATGCTGGTGCTGTGTAAGAAAAAGAACAGATCTTAAACCTCTGGAAGAAGGTAACATGTACGAGACTTTCAAAGGCCAGAACACTGGCTTCTGGTGAACTATGGAAGGGATCAGTAAGGGTGACACAAAGCATTTTCCAGAACTGAAGTCATATATGGGCAGAACAGACTTCTTTTGGGGAAATGTATTAAGAACATAACACTTGGAAAAAGAAACTACTTGCTTTCATGTTACGTTTAAGAACTAAGTTGCATCTTGCTCTGCAAGTTTAATTTTTGGAGTTGATTTCTGGTTAGGTCTTTTTATAAACCCAAAAGAATTGTCTCCAACCGAAGAAGAATGGCTAATTCTAGCCCCACTCCTGGATTGTTCTGTGATCTTCAGATCATCACGAAATCTTCACAAATAAATTCAACCTTTCATTCAGCATTTACACGGTGTCTAGTATGTGCCCAGGAAGGCAGGGGATGCTTTGGAAGGCCAGTGTAGGAAGGGTAGCTAATACTCCCCCGAGGCATCAGAGGGCATTACACTTGAGCAAGGTATTGAAGGGTAAGGAGGAACTCGTCAGGGTCTAGGGCAAGAGATGAACAAGTTACAGTCCCCACCCTCAAGGAGACAAAGTATAATGGGTGTTGGCCATGACAACTCAGGCCAAAGATGACAACAGGTTGCTACTGAAGGACAAGAGAGGGGCTCCCAGCAGCCTGAAGAAGGAAGCTTCACAGAGGAAGTACACTGGAGCTGAATTAGGAAGAACAAATAACCAAACCATGGGGAGGTCACGTTTCAGGCACAAGGAACAACACGTGCTAAGGCCGAGAGGAGAGGAGAGACAATGTAGTGTATTAGAGAATCTACAGGTAACTTGGTGTGACCGTAGCAAAGAAGAGGGATGCGAAAAATAAGACCAGTGGAGATCAAATTAAGAAGGATATCGTATGCCTTTCTTTGGGGTTTGGACTCTTCCTGTCTAGATAAAGAGACCTCAAACAGTGGAATGGCATGATTAGCTTTGCATTTCAGAACTATTATTCGGGTGACAGTGTAGCAGATACAGCAGGTTGAAGAAGACTTGGGGAATTTTTTCCCCATGGAGTGGGATGTTCCAGGTAGAAACATGGGAATAATTTTGAAAAGAGACAACTCTCAGAAAACGAGCCACGGGAGAGGAAGCATGGGCAGTATGGGAATAGAAAGACAGGAAAAGAGAAGTTTCAAGAGGGGTCTCTATTTTGGACACTGGCCAAATATGGGAGGGATGCTAGACCTGGTATGATTAACTGGTCTCAGCACCCCAAATGGAAATCTGGGTAGAAATATATTTCTATCCCAAGAGGCCCAGAGGAATGTGGGAGGACTGATTTTTTTTTTTTTATCCTTTAGGGGGTTTTCCAGCTTTACTGAAGGATAACTGACAAATACAAAATGTACATATTTAAGGTATACAGCGTGATTAATGGTTTGGTATATGTATACAACGTGAAATAGTATACATATACCAATTAACATACAGTTGTGTAACGTGAAATACAATCACGTTAATTAATACATCCATCACCTTTTTGCTTTGTTTTGCTTTTTGATATGTTGAAAACACTTAAGATCCACTCTCTTAGCAAATTTCAAGTATACAACACAGTATTATTAACTACAGTCACCATGCTGTACATTACATCCCTAGTGGAGCCTTTAGTTTTTGTTCAGGATTCCAGACAGAACCGTGCCTCAGTTTCTGGTCTTTTTGGAAACGAGAGTAAACGACTAGCTTAGAATGGTGATTAATAAAAAAAAGCTAATGAAGTTGCTATGCCCCTTAAATGAGCAGCCACTGGACCACCAGTAATAATCACATTCCCAAGAGAATAATGACACGTTATTCTGGTTTTGGCCAATAGGACGGCCCTTATCAGTCTTATAGAAAATTTGTCTAAATTTTTATAAAGACTCTACCAACAAACATAAACATTCTACAAAGACCAAATATCTGCTAATGGTCCTCGAATATGTAACTTTTGTGTAAGTCCATATACAAAGAAGAGAGAACAAACACAGTGACACGATGGATATCTCGGTAAAAATTAAACTAGGAATATCTAGTAGGAAGCAAAACAAACATCTAAGCACCCTGTCTTTAGTACGTAGCAAATAATAAAAAGCTGAAGGAAACATCAATTCACATGTGGTGGGAAAAAAATCTCTCCCTAGCTATATCTATTCCTCTCAACAGAGAAAGCAAAATTAAGACAAACATAAACGTAGCAGCAGTTCTAACATGTGTATTTGGCATTATGGAACGGTTCAGTGGAGAGCAGGACACGTGGGCTGAGAATATCAATTTGGAGACCATCGGCATGCGAGTAGGTGCAATTGCCCAGGAAGAGTATAGAATGAGAGAGGAGGAAAGACCTCGGGGGAACACCAACATTTTGGGGCTGGAAGACGAACCAGGGATCCTCGAGAAATATGCTTAAAGTAGAGGAACTGGCTCTATGACATCATGGAAACCAAGAGAAACGTATTTCAAGATGAATATGGCTATGAGGCAAATGTCACAGAGAGGTCAAAAATGCTCTTATCTTTTTGTCCTCCCATCCTTTCCCTAGAGTTCACTAAAGTTGACGCTTTGTCATTTTCAGGTCAGAAGAGAGATGGCCAAGTGGCACCAGAGGTCTGCTGATGTGTTTCAGAATGTTTCAAGAATTTCCAGGCTCTGGAAATTTGGTACTCCTTGAGCAGCATGAACAAAACCACACAGCAGGCCTCGAGAAAGATTTTCCTTTTGGTGGTAAACGGTACCACCGTGGCCATATATCACTCAGCCTTGTTGCAAAGGGTACTCTTATGATGTCACATTTATTGCACTTTTGCAACATGCTGGGCATCACACAAGACACAGAGAGAAACACCGTGTGGTCTGGCGAGCAGCTAAACTGTAGCTAGTAGCATTTAGACATCTTTTCACAGGAAGGATCACGCTCAGTTCAAACAGCTCATATTTGCCAAGTGTCGCCCCAAAGACTTTGCCAAACAAAGATGCAAATATTCCGCCTAGACTAGTACCTTCTCAGCCCAGCACTGCTAATGAGCTTCATGACCTTGAGTACATCCCTCGGTGGCTCTGAATCTATTTCCTCACATGCAAAAGGTGACTACCTCACCAAGAGGTTGTGAGGATCAGATGATCCACATGTGGGAAATGCTTTGAAGTAATTTAAGATTTTTTACCCCACAGAAGGTGTTTACAATTACTGCCACAGACTTCACAGGCCATAAAAAAAATCACCACCATTCATTGAGATTTGATTATCTTCCAGGCACTCTGCTAAAAGTTACTCATGTACAAGTTCACATAACTTGCAAAACCACTTGTAGTATTATTTCCATTTTACAGGTGAAACTGACATTCAGGGACATCAGTTCACTCGCCAAGGTCACAGAGTAAGACTAGACAATCTCAAAGACAAATACCACGATACCTCTTATATGTAGAATCTACTAATAAAATATGACAGAAATGAACCTATCCACCAAACAGAAACAGACTCACAGACCTAGAGAACAGACTTGTAGTTGCCGGGGGAGGGGGCGGGAGTGAGGACTGAGAGGTTGGGATTAGCAGATGCAAACTATTATATACAGAATGGATAAACAACAAGGTCCTATTGTATAGCACAGGGGACTATAGTCAATATCCTGTAATAAACCAGAATGGAAAAGAAAAACAAAACTATACAATCCCATGTCTGTGTGACTCCAAAGCCCATGCTCTTTTTTATGCTTCCTCAATCACATTACAGTTTTATGTGATATGCTGAGTTCTCAGTTACTCACAGCTTTTGCATGGACACAAATGCTCTTAGGGCTCTGAAGTGAGTGAACCGTGCCTCCCCTCTGCTGTCTGGGACCAAAGCCTGGAAATGAGCAGACCCCCTGCCCAGGACACAGACATTTCAGCATGAGAATCAAGGGCAGAGGAGTGCCTGTGGTTAGAGACCAGACCTCTGGCTCCACCAGCATCAGAAGTCTTTTCCATTCCTCCTCTCCCAGGTTTCTGTACCAGCATATGAAGGTGACATTACCGAGGGCCTCAGGATTTCAAGGGAAAAGCTGTAGGACTAGAGGGGACATTGAAATGAACATGAAACATTGCTACAGTGGCCAAATAAGCATGTCTGAAAGTGACACAGGAAATGAGGAAACCCGCATGGGTTAATTTTATTTTTCACTCATCTTCTTAAGTGGAAATGAGCATTGACCCCTAGCCCGTGGTTAAGCAGAAATAAAGACTTAAAGGAAAGCACGCAACCAGTCCTGTGAAAATCGGGTCTTTGGCAGCAAGGAACCATACTGTTTCTCTGTTACCTCAGGGTTCTACCCCTTTGAGAGCACCTCCTTCCAAGGGCTGTGGTAAGGATAATAACATCTACCATTTTTGTTGAGCACTGACTATAGTCCAGACATTGAGCTAAACGCTTTCATCCAGTATCTCAATTCATCCCCATAACAACTCAATGAGGTATTAGCGTCGTGCCCATTTTACAGATGAGGAAACTGAGACTTGAGGATAAGTGATTGACTCAAACAAGGTTACATGGCTAGGAAGCGGCCAAATTGGGATTCAAATGCTGGTCCAGCTGATTCCAGAGTTGGTCCTCCTAATGCTTCTATCATAACAGATGAAGGGGTTATTAAATATTTTGAGAAGTATAAAATACCATATACATGCAAGGGGTGGGTCTCCTTACTTAGCGTTCCTCATTGTATTCAAGTGAATTCAGGGAGGTGCATTTTGCCCCTCCTAAAATTCAGCCAGTACTGTCAGTTTTATAAATTGCTTTCGGTGAGTCTCAGCTTATCGGCAGAAATGATCAAATGTAAATTTGCCGAGCTATTTCCCTAAAGCCGTCTCCTGGTGGAAGTGGTGGCTAAATCTTAATTAAGTACAATATTTCCATTAAGGTCTAAAAGCTCACTTTTATTCCTCTGCCTTATGCCCAGTGACAAAGCACTTCGTTACACAATCTTCTAGAAAGATGACCCATCTTTCCTGTGCTAAGCAAGATGTCTATGAGGCAGTTCGCTTTGGGAAGTGTCCTCCCTAAATCCTGACTGCTGTTTCCAACCACTCATGGGCCCTCAAGGCCTTTTGGAGCCTGAGGACCACTGAATTACATGATGAAGATTCTGCTGACCCCAAACTTCAACAAGACTGCTGCCTTGTACTATGGTTTCATGGTGATTCATCTTTCCCATTCAAATGAAATTACCTCAGGGGCAGAGTCTGTGCCTCTCGCCCATTTGAATTTCCCTCTGGGCCTTGTACTATGTGTGGCCCACAGAAGGTCCCCAATGTGAGCTGGTAATGCCATTGGAATCCTGGAATTGAGGGAGAGAGGCACTGGATCTGTCCTGACCACATGTTGCTGCCCACCCACCCCGTTTAGTTTCTTAATCGAGTTTCTCAAGTAGCTGCCCTGGGCCCAGCATTGTGTTAGGCACCGAGCATCCAAGATAAGTAAGGTGGTGTGGTCTCAGCTATCACCAAGGAGTTCTCGATCTAATGATGGGTGTACATGGGGTGGGCTGGAGAAGTGGGATCCCAGGGTATAGGCTCTTCCCCATGGTGTGCTGGAACCCATATCCAATGGCAGCTTGGTTATATTTTGGTGTTTCTACTCCAGGGAGACTCCACCAGGGGCTGCCATGGACTACGGAGACTCCTACAAGGTGCTCTTGTGGCCTAGGGTGGCACATGGCCCTGGCACCAGGCTCCTGATCTATTGGTTCACTCCTGGGGTTTTTGTTTTTTCACCCTCTGCAGGGAAATCTACAGTCTGTCTGGAGTGCAAGGAAGTTTCTGCAGCTTGTCTTTACCCACGCCTACTGAGAAATCTCCTCCGTTAACTTGTTAGTAACAGCTGTTGAAATTCCAGTGGGGTCTATACGTGCTCGTACACACTCACAATAGGAAGATGTTTTCTCATCCAGCTAGCTCATTGGCCTTTTCTTTCTCTTTCTTTCTTGAATACCATGGTCCAGGGTTAACAGGGGAAGGGTAGACCTGGCTGGATGAGAGGTACCTGCTGGAGGCAGGACTGCCCTTTCCACGTGTCTAATCGGCAGGCAATTCCAGATCATAAACGTAAAACCAAAGACACACTTTCACATAGGAAACCATTATGAGTGCATAAAGAAGCGCATGCTTCACCTCCCCCTGCCCTTGGGAGAGAAGTGAGGTGGCAAGTTAAGCCATAAACTTCCAAAAGATAAGCAAACCGCTGAAACCCTAACCTCTCTGGAAAGGAGTGGCTAAGGTTCTGCCTATTAGAGGTGATTTCTGCCAAAGGAAACTATGGTGAAAGGATGTAAAACTTGACCTGAGGGTTTGAGCAGCTTCTTTTTAATCCTAGACATAAATCTCACTCCTTTCTGCTGGAAAGATCCAGTCCCATTGGCACCTGGCTGAGAGCAACACTCTTCCTTTTAGCCAGAGGTGAGAAGAGAACTAGTGGCAAATAGGGGGGGAAGAGTGACAGCTGTGACTACGAACTACTGCCTGTAATTGGGTGTGTTACAATGTGTGTGTGCGTGTGTGTGTGAAGTGAGAAAGTGTGTGAATGTGATAGTATCAGTGCGGGGGTATGTATAAGAGTTTGGGAAAGTATTACATGGGTGTGTACGTGACAGCGTGGGTCATTATTAGTACTGTTGTGAATCTGTGTCAAAATGAGTGTTGCCATGGGTAAGTGTGATTACGTGTGAATGCGACACGGTTAGAGTGACTATCAGTGCTGAATATATGAGTGGAAGGGTGTAATTCGGAGCGTACAAAGATAGAGGAGTTTAAATGGGTGAGACTGTGTTTATGGTGTGAGCATGTATAAATGTGAACATATGAACATGTATGCACACGTGTGTGTCCGTGACTTATGAGCTGTGTAAACATGTAACTGTGAGGAGGAAATAGTGGTGTCAGTGCAAATGTGTTGGAGTATGAAATTGAGCGTGTGTATGACCATGTGAGAAACAGGCAGGGGAAAGTCAACCTATGTCTGCGTACAGAGTGTGTGTAATTGTGTAGGAATCTGAGGGAGGGTTAAGGGTGACTGCATCATCTGAGTGGACGTGAGTGTGTGTAGGTATGACTGGGAGAGTGTGAGAGCATAAGAAGGAACGTACAGAGTGTGTGAGAACGTGAGGGTGGGTGTATGATAAGTGTGGGTGTGTGTCAGTACGGAACTGTGAATATAGAGACGTGACTATGTATCAGTGCGTGTCAGTATGAATGTACCTGTATATAGTGTGTTCAGAAATATGATGGTGTGTGAGGGCGAGGGGGTAAGAGTGATCATCACTATGAATGTGTCCAGTGTGAACAGTGAGTGTGAGTCAAGGAGGTAAATATGATCGTGTGAACGTACAAGGGTATGAGTATGTGTTGTGAGAGAGTGTGTGTGTGAGCGCCGGAGGGTACCAAAATTATCTGGGATGCTGAGAAACCCTCCAGAAGTGTCTTTCCTCCCAAAGTCACTACATGTGTCCAGTTACACGCAAGCACCTTAGCCCCTCTCAACCTCTATCTCCTCATGGGTAAAACAGTGATGATAAAAATACCTACCTCGAACTAGTATCACTTTTATAATCAGAAACAAAAACAGCAACGATCAGAAAAAAATTTCTACCTTGCAGAGTTACTGTAGGATCAAATGGTCTCATGCAAGTAAAATGCCTAGCATGGTGCTGGCAACAGGAGACAATAAATACAAGTTATTATTGTGGCTGTCATGGAACACCCAGGAGAGACCCAGGGGCTTGCTTCTTATTTTAGCCAGTTCTAGTTACCTTCTGTTGCTCAAGCTCTATAGAGGATCCCCTGCCAGAGCATCTCTGGAAAGCTGAATGCATCAATATCGGCAAGGCTGTAATTTCATACCTTCAATTTCACGGCCAAAACTCTGGAGCTTCCCCCTCCATGAGATGGCATCACAGAAGCACCTGTCACTGAGCCGCAGTTTTCCTTTGTCCTGTAGGCCCAGGACAGGCTCAGTGTGAAAGGAAACGGCATTGTATATTCCTTGTTTGTTTTTTGTTTAGGTCTCTTTGTTTTTCTTGTTGGGCCTTTTTTAAAATTTTGGTTGTTTGGTTTTGACTTGGGCAATATGAGAGATGTCTCAGCAACTGACAAAAAGACAGAAGACCAGACAGGGAGACAGAGGGACGGTAAGATACAGATAGCTGGACAGCAGCATATAGCCTCAGAAGGCCAGACAGAGACGACAACAGAGGAAGCTATCATGGCTGCCCGAGAGGAAAAGAGACAGGTAGCTGATCAGAGAGGCAGGCCAAGAAACCTGAAAGGAGTGGACAGGAAGAGAGAGAGGCCCAAATGGAAAAGCTGTTAGGGAACTGCCAGACACTTGAGAGAGACTAGAGACCTGTGAAATTTGGTCCCTACTCCTGAAGACCTTACACAGTCCAGTTTACCTGCCAAGATGAATACTCCAGAAATCATGCAAGAATTAGTTAAGGCAGCAGAGAAACAAGGGCTACACTACATGCTACAGACTCGGGCGTCGTTGGAGAGCTGGGGGAGGAAATGCTCCCTGGTTGGGTGGTAAGACAGAGGGAATGTTCTGGAAGGTTTAAGTTAAGCCTGCCAGGCCCAGAAGCTGGGATGGATGGGATGGGGGTACACTTTGAATAGGAAGGCAAAGTTAAGGTTATGGGGCAGTAGAAGTTACAGGAACCAATTGGTGAATTTGGGGCATGTGGCTGAAATGCCACTTCAATATCGGGAAAGCAAGAGGAGAGGAAATGACAGCTTGATGGGAAGCACGTCTGTGTTACACTAAAGTCCTTAGATGGAGCTTGACATTTGCAAAGGACTTGCCAATGACCGGTAGGTTGTTTCTCCTGCTCACCCCAGGACGTAGGTCAAGGTTGTCAGTCCCATATTAGAGATGGGGGAACCAAGAGACCAAGCACAGCTGCACAATCCCCCAGAAAGTATGGGCTGTGCCCTGAGGCCTGGCTGGTGAGGCCCAGGCAGGGTCTCTGACATAGGGAGCTCTGGTGGAAAGGTGGCATTTACCTGGATTTGGAGATCCCTAACTCCCTGCCCTGGAATCCATTACTCACCTCACACAGCCACCGCTGCAGGACCTCAGCACAGGTGGGTGCTGCCCATGAGAAGGGGCCGGGCTGCCTTCAGCTCCGACGGGCTCAGTGCTGGGCACACCAGCTGCCACAAGATGCAAGGACTCAGCTGCTCTCTCTTGGGGGAAACCTGCCGAGAGAAGCATTGTGGGGGGGCGGGAACCTCCTTCCCCACCTGCTACTACTCCATGCAACCCCCCAAATATCACAGACACACACACACACACACACACACACACACACACACTACAGAAAACCCCTTAAGAAGGTAGATAATGAGTCAAGAAGTGTAAAAAAAAAAAAAAAAAAAGCCTCGGTACATGGGAGTCCGGAAAGGGCACTGAGCTGGGAGTTTCAAGCTGAAAACTGCTAGCGCTTCACCACTCTGCATCTGCTTGCTGGTGAGTGGAAAAGACCTGCCCTAGTCATCCTGGACAAGTGCTGAGAGCACTCAATCAAATGAGAGACGTGAAATATTTGCATATTTACAGGAGGTGGTACAGTCCAGTGGACAGGAGGAAACTGCGAGATGGTGGCAAGTGCAGGTTTGGCTCTGAGGCTACCTGAGCTGCCTGAACACCCGGCTGTTCAGCTTATTCCAACCCTCACCCCCAAGTCTCCACCGCCATTTCCATCTCCCTCCTCAACAACCTCCTTCACTGGGTTGGTGGGCAGGCTTGGGGGAGCACTCTGAGGTCCCCTAATTTGCTATCATCTCACAGCTGCTGAGGGCCTCAGCCTCTGATCCTAATTGGAACTTTCCTCTACCTTCCGCCAATATCTGCCACAGGGATGTCTTCCGTAGTCTTCCCCAGATTTTCGGGGGTGAATACATACTGGGGTTTTTAGGGGGTTACAATTTCCCCTATCTTCCCCAGAGAGGTTTCCATGTCCAACCACAAAGGAGACAGGGTCCTCTTTTTTTTTTGTGGTACGCGGGCCTCTCACTGTTGTGGCCTCTCCCGTTGCAGAGCACAGGCTCCGGACGTGCCGGCTCAGCGGCCATGGCTCACGGGCCCAGCCGCTCCCCGGCACGTGGGATCCTCCCGGACCGGGGCACGAACCCGCGTCCCCTGCATCAGCAGGCGGACTCTCAACCACTGCGCCACCAGGGAAGCCCAGACAGGGTCCCTTTAACCCTTCCCTTTCCTGCCTTTCCCCACAATCACTTGAGCCTCTCAAGGAGGAGACTGATATTCCCTTGATAGGACCCCAAGCCCTGCAATCCTTCCTTCCTTGCCCCCTCTTTCCTCCATAGACTTTGTCCTCAAAGAAGAGCAGCACCTATGGGCTAACTTCCAATAGAGTCAGATCCAGGCTCGCACATGCTCTATTAGGGGATTCCAGAACACAGAGGGTCCTAATCCAAAGACATGGATGGATGGATGGGTATCTAAAGCTGGAGAGAGTAAAACTGAAGCGTCAGGGAGCCAGGAAAAGCCCCGTTCTTCACAATTCCCCTTTCTAGAATAAAAAGACCAAGCCATCCTCCAGGTCTGCCAAGTTGCTGCTGGCAAGCCTCCAGAGCACGTCTGGCCCCCGAGGGCCCTGGCATCCCCTGCGATCGTCCCGCATGCACACTCCAAGCAGCCTTTCCAAATGCTTCCCACTGCACCTATGAGTGGTGTGCCACCCCCCGCCCCCAAGGCATGAGCTCATCCTGCAAGGGCGTGGGGGGGTGTGAGGGAGGGAGGGCTGCCATAGCTCCAGAGAGGGGCGGGACTTGGAGAGGGCCCAAGAAGAAGGGCCGCAGGAAGGCCCCTGCGCATCCCCAGGTGGGGAGCGGCACCAGAGGACCTGGGGGAGTGGGGTGCTAGTGCACCAGCCAGTACTAACCAAGCAGCTCCAGGTTTCTGTGCAAGGTCAAGAGCTTTCCTTGACGTACCTCCACTTCCCCTCAGCTGCTTGCTGCTTCCACGGCAGCCCGCTTTGAACCCACCAGCTGCACAGCTGGAGCCAATGCAGAGGCAACGGGCAGGACACGGAGCTCCACCTGGCGGCCGCACTCCCGTCACCCGTCTGGGGGGACGCTGTGGTGGAAGCGCGGGCATGTCTGTGTATCTGCGTGCCTGTACCGTGTCGTGCGTGTGCAGCCGTGTCTATACTGGTGTTGTGCATGTATGTGTGCCGTGGGTCTGCAGTGTGTTACATGTGTATTCCATCTATCCCGTGCTTGGGGAGCCTGTATCTAATCTATATTGTGTGTCATATGTCTACGCCACGTTGTGTGTCTGTATCTTCTCTGTGTTTATACTGCCCGTGTATGCACCTGTGGCTTAGCCTCCTACTGGAGGCTGGGGTAGAGATCAGTGCACCCCTCATGCGCCTACCAGCACCCCAGCCTTGCTACATTCCGGCTTCCTGCCAGCATCTATCTATCTGGGGACTAGGGCTGCCACCTCTTTGGTAGGGGAGGGGATCTGTGGACAACCATTCTCTCCACCACAGAGACTACCTGTCCCAGCACTGAAGAAAGCTGGGAATGTTCCAGAACCTTTTTCAGGCCCAAAGAAGGAAACTGGGCACTGGGGGTGAAATGGCTCCCTCTCTCAACTCCCAGCCCCAGATGGGCCTACAGGAAGTTGCAGCCACCTGAGTTTCAAAGTTGGAAGGACTGGAGCCCTTCTCCACAGGAAGGAGCAGCTGCACAGGGGGTTAAGCTCTGACCTTGGAGCTGGGTCACGGGATGTATCCGGAGCTCTGCCAAAGGTGTCCCCGTTGAGGTCACTAGAGGGCGCGATTGTGCTGATTGTTAGGGGTAGTGTCTCTAGAAAGTACAGAATTCCAAAACTTCCCCCTGGCTCAGAGAGGGAGGGGGTTGAGGAAGACAGAAGGAAGAGGATACAGACCCTAAGCCGGGCCTTTCCTTCACCCTCACCCCAAGCCCTTCTGTTTTGAGGCTGAGTTAGGGAGTCAGGGCCACTAACGCATGTCCGCCCCCCTCCAGGGTGTAAGATCTGTATAAGAGCCCCACGGCGCTTTTCAGGGGCTTGGTTACAGGGGCAGATTCTCCACTTGCGCATCTCTTTTCCTCCCTGTTCCCATTCCCATGAAATAAAAGTAAGGCCACCCTGCTGAAAGAGATGAAATGTGTGTAGTGGTTGTGGGTTTGTTTTGTACAGTTTTCCTCCAAATTAGAGGCACGCCAAAAAGTATGATTTAAAAGGGGTAAATTGGGGGGGGGGGGGCTCTCCTTTAGTGAATCTGTTTTTCATTACCAAGAATAAATGGACCCACTTCCTAAAATGTCACCACCATCTTAGAAACCACCTAGTCCAAACCCATCATTTGAAAGACAAGGAAATTGAGGCCCAGAGAGGGGCAGAAACACTCAGACCAGAACACTGGCTTCTGGACTCCCAAGGTTGGTTCCACCGCAGCTCCTGGTCCTCTAGTCCCTAAAAAATCTTCCTTCTCCAAATCCAGGACCCTCCCACCTCAGGGCAAAACCCTGGCCTCCATCTCCACTGTGTGGGCTCCAACACCGTCCTATTCCATCTCAGTGATCAGGCGCCCAGGCCTTTCCGTGATTTCCATTCCCCACCAGGAGACTGTTCATCTCTTTCCAGTCTTCAAGCTCGGCTTCCCTCATTTCGCTTCGCGCCCGCAGACCCAGCTGTGGCCACGCCATCTTGCCCCTCCTCGCATCCCCCTGGGCGCAGCGCAGACTGCCCCAACCTGCAGATAATTGACCGACTGTGCAAATCAGACACGGATCCAACGCATTGTTTAACGTTTCCAATTAAACTCTGGGTTAGGCTGTATTAGTGACTCCAGTAATCACCGGGGATGTAAATGCAAACGCCTTCCAAAGTCGCAGAGCGCGGGAGGAAGCGACATATTCTGGGAGGAAATGGAAGCAGACTGCCAGACCCGAGGGTTCATCTGGTACCCCTAAATCAGATTTGAAATGTATGGCTGTCACTTGATCCGAGGCCCAGGTTTCACACCTGAAATGGAGGTCTCTGGCCCTGGGCGCACCGCGGCCTGCCCCTTCCCGCCCCCTGTCGGAGAAGCCGCGTAGCCCTGAGCTCGCAGCCGAGTTCACCCCAAGGCCCTGCAGAGGGAACTGCCTAGCCTCTGGCCGGTGGCGAGGTTGGGGGACAACAGGGCAGCTGAAGCTTAAGCTGCATCCTAGATGCCTCGGCAGCTTCACTTACCTTCTAGGGCAGTGGTTTTCGCCGTCCCTGGTCTGCACAGGGTCCGAGGGCCCCTGGGAAGGAGGGCTTTCTTTTTGAGCACAGGCAGAGATACCCCCATGCCTGAAGCAGGGGCCCCAGACCTGGCCCTGGACCACCCCAGGTAAAAGCAGTCAACCTACCTGTCTCAGTCAGATTCGAAGCTCCCCCAGCCCGTTCTGGGGCCCTGGCCCCCCACTCCCTTCTCCTTACCCAGGAGGAAGAGCCATGTGTAGAGGCTGCTGCTCATCAAGTTTCTTCTTCTTCCCTCGACCAAAGCTACTGGCTCCTGAAGGTTGGGTTTCACCAGTGGGAACGCTATTGATTCCCCAACTACGGAGCAATCGTCCCCCTAAGTCTGGACTGAGCCACAGGTGCCTCAGCCACCAAAACTGCCCCCAGTTCACCAGGGAAATCAGGGCCTTTGGGCTCCTGGTAAGATGATGGCTTTTTTCTTCTCTCTCTCTTTGGCTTTGCTCCCCTCTACTCCCCTGACCTCACCTACCTACTCTATCTGATTTCTAGATCTGATTTTTCTTTTTTTTTTTGGCCTTGGCTATCCACTTTGACTTCATAGTAGCTTAGTCTCTGACCTCATAATAACAGAGTCTCTGATGAGGGCAGCACCTCCCAATCCCCGAAGTTATTCCTCATTTCCGTCTCTTGTCACGTCTGTCTGCCTGCTCCCTTCCCCCAAAAGACCTCAGAGCAACCTGTGGGAATGGTCAGCTACTTGGAACGTCCTTAGGGTGTTGCGGCCCCATGCCTGTACCTCTGTCACGGGCAAACCCCCTTTTACAGTGAGGTCTCTCCTACAAGGTCCCCCCTGGCCTCGAGATTTGCAGCTGTTGGCTTTTACCGCCCCCCCACCCCCAGTCTCTGGCTATTTTGCCTCTTTCCCGGGGGGAGGAGGCTATGATATTTGTATCCAGAAACAGAGGCTTACATGGCTCTCTCCAAGCCCTGGCCTGTTAATCGCCCATTACCATATTAAGCCCCTTTGCCCAAAGGTGTCCCTGATTAAAGGCCTCAAGAACCAAATGACAGACCTGCCCAATTATAATTTTGCAGATGGCCCAGTGAAAACCACACTGACCTTTACACCTCGGTCATTCCAGAACAGGGCCACAGTGTTGTCACCGACAGGAATGGACTTCCTTCTGTTCCAACACCTCAGACAGCCATACAGTTGGCCTGGATTTGAGTCTGCAAAACCATGAGGGGAGCGAGACTAACATGGCTAAAGGCTTCCCTGCTGAAAACCATTTTTTAAAAATAGCACTGCAACCGCCCCCTTCATGCTTCCCCAAGCCAAGCCACTCACCCTTCTCTCCTTCGCTTCTACAGACCACAGCCCAGAACCCTCAAGTCCAGAGTCTGGCACTGGATTCTGGAAGGTGGGACCAAAAGAACAAGTGGAGCCTCTGGCTCCTTCCCTGCAGGCACCGCCCTCCCACCGCTGCTGCACTCCACCCCTCCACAACCACCGAGGGAAGGAGAACCTGCCAGAGCGAGAAATCAAAAAGGTCCAATCCCTCCGAAAGTGTGGCAGGAATCCTGCCAGAGGCAAGAATTGAAAAGGTCCAGTCCCTCCGAAAGTGTGGCAGGAACCTTGCCAGAGCCAGTTCACAAACTGAGGGCAAGGCCTCCTGCAAGCTGAGGGGGACAGGGAAGGGGGGCAGTGGACCAGATGATCCTGCTCCCCAAACACAAAGGCCAACTGAGGGACCCCGGGTTTTCTAGGGACATTATTGCATCATTCTAGTCCTCACAGGAGAAGAAAAGAGTCCTCCTCTGGTTGCCCTACCCCACCAAAAAGGGGGAGGGGGAATATAGAAAAATAAAAGAAAGGGGGGAAAGGCGCCCGTGTAAGAAAATCGTCACTTTTTCTGTTTGCTCCGGTTGGGCTGTTCCCCCTCCCCCGGACTTGCCGGGGCCGCGGCCACACCCCCTCGCCTTGGGGGGGTAGGGGGCTGCCGTCGCTGCTACAGTGGCTGGGGGAGGGAGGCGGGAAGATGGTATAAGACTTACAGCCTGACGTAGCTCCGGGGGCGGATTTAGCCTCAAGCGGCCCAGGCCCCAGCAAGCGAGTCTAGGGCTTGACCCACCGAAGGGGCCCTGGTCCTCCGGGAATGGCCCCGACACACCCACTTGTCCGCGTTCGCGAGCCGAGATCGTGTACACGGTGCGCCGGGTGTCAGGGCTCTGGGGGAGCCACGTAGGGGACTCGAGGCCGGGGCGCCACGACAGCGGGAGGGGGGTCCAAGCAGGCAGAAAATCTGCCCGGCCGGCTAAAAGCAGAGCCCAGCCGCCACCCACTTCCCCAGAGCGAGCCGGGTGCCACCCATCGCGGGATTTACCTGCCACTGGTCCAGCCACCCCGTCCAGACCTTGCCTCTCCCTCCGAGCGCTCGGGCTGGCTGGCGGGGCTGGGGCGCCACAGCCCCGCGGCCGCAGCCGCAGCCCCGGGCTCGGCCCGCTCCCCACCCTCCCGGCTCTCCTCCCGGCCCCGCACACTCGCTCCGGGCCGGGGAAAGCTGCAGCCCCCCGCGCGAGACCCCAGACGGTCCGCCGCCCACAGCTGCACGCCCGCGGTCGAGCCCTGCTCGGCAACAGCTCCCTCGCCCTGCTCCGCTATGACGTCACCCGGGCTCTGCACCGCGCGGAGGCCAATCAGAGCCGGAGCAGAAAACTAAAATCACCCTGAGTGGGCTACTGGGGACCAATCTTTTGTTTCCAGGCAGGAAGCGCCGGGAAGGAAAAAAAAAATGAAGGGGAGGGAACAGGGAGAGGGAAAGGAAAAGGAGATGGAAACTTCTACACTGTCAGGGTTGTCTAGACAGAGGTGTGGCCCTCGAGAAAGAGGTGCACCTGACAGTGGGAGGGGAGGGGGGTTATTGAGTATATCTTCCTCAACTGCCCCCGCAGGAAGACTGGGATTTCAGATACATTTTCAGGGGAGGAAATCTGTCCAGCTACACAAGCACTTTTTACTGGGGGCAAATGGTTTGGATTTGGGACACCACCTGTCAGGCAAGCAGTTTACACCGATGGAGTCTCCAGAATCCACAGTAAACTGAGAGGCAGGTATGGCAATGGGGTTCAAAGAGATGGCAATCTAGATAGGAAAACTACCTTTCTGCACATGAAACACACATTTTTAAAACAGCGTTATAGGGGCTTCCCTGGTGGCACAGTGATTAAGAATCCACCTGCCAATGCAGGGGACACTGGTTCGAGCCCTGGTCCGGGAAGATCCCACATGCTGCAGGGCAACTAAGCCTGTGAGCCACAACTACTGAGCCTGCGCTCTGGAGCCCGCGAGCCACAACTACTGAGCCCACGTGCCACAACTACAGAAGCCCGCGTACCTAGAGCTGGTGCTCCGCAACAAGCCACCGCAATGAGAAGCCCGCGCACCGCAACAAAGAGTAGCCTCTGCTCACCGCAACCAGAGAAAGCCCACGCACAGCAACGAAGACCCAAGGCAGCCAAAAAAATAAAAATAAAAACAGCATTATACAAAAAGAGAATGATTAATCTACTTCAAATACAATATATATGTGTGTATACACACACACATATATATAGTTATATTAACAATTGTTAAGATGTGGCTGTTTCTGTCCATCCTTTCCCTAAAACCTCCCATGGCATATCTTGTCTTTAAGAAAAAGTTCCAATTTTTGCCCATGTTGAAAGCCTTCTAAAATCTAACCTCAAATGTCGTCTCTTGGGCTTCCCTGGTGGCGCAGTGGTTGAGAGTCCGCCTGCCGATGCAAGGGACACGGGTTCGTGCCCCGGTCCGGAAGATCCCACATGCCGCAGTGGCTGGGCCCGTGAGCCACGGCCGCTGAGCCTGCGCGTCCGGAGCCTGTGCTCCGCAACGGGAGAGGCCACAACAGTGAGAGGCCCGCGTATGGCAAAAAAACCCACAAAACTGTCGTCTCTTGCTACTCCAAAATCCAACCGCCCTAGGATTTGGCTAGATTATGTAAATTAGCATAAACCCCAGCAAGGAGACAGTAAGCTGTCATCAAAAATGACCAAAAATGCAAAATAATAAGTACGTTCGAATTATAATGATGTAAAGTATGCCTACACACGCAAAAAAAATTAGAGATGAACATAAAATTATAATAGTTGGGTTAAAGAAGTAGAATTATTGGTGATTTTTCCTCTTCACTTTCAAACTTCTTTTTATAAAGATAAATGTGTCCTCACATAGTTAAATGGTCAAGATGGGTCATGACCCTCCCCAGTGCACTTCTATCCAATTTTCTCAACACTGCATAATATCCAGCAAACATTTTGCTATAATGTCAACAAAATAAGTTTCAAGACCAAGAGCGAACTAATACATCTGCCAGGGTCTTCTTAGGAAAAGTCACACAACAGGCCTCTAGATTCACCAGAGACAACATCTGGGGAAGTTGGAGATTGGGATTCCTCTTTGGACTAATTCATGTTAAATTCTGATGATATTGGGAATTGGGAAATGAATAATAATGACCCTTCAAGTCTACGACAAAGCAAGAAAGAGGGAGGCAAAGACTAAGTAAACACATACTCTTAAGACTTCTTTAAGAATCACTTTGCATTTTACTTTTTATTTTCCTTAATTAAAAAATATATTTATGTATACATGAGTATTACATGAATTTTGCAGAGCTGGGATTTGTGTCTAGATCTGAGTACAAAACCCGTGCTCTTTCTAATATGATGTGTGGTATTACTGATTTTGTTAAAATACATATTTGCTTTAAAAAATAAATCTGAGTATACCAGCTTGAATTTTTTTTTAATCAGGCATTTTAAAAAGGCTTTTTTTTTTGGTGTGGTTACTGTCTTCTAATGCAAAAACTCCCATCACCCTCCTCCTCAAATCCTTGATTAATAGGTTTAAATCAGGATGGTTCTGCTTCCAATGATTTTACAGATATCTTTTTTTTTCTTCTTTTTTTTGGCGGTACGCGGGCCTCTCACTGTTGTGGCCTCTCCCGTTGCGGACCACAGGCTCCGGACGCGCAGGCTCAGCGGCCGTGGCTCACGGGCCCAGCCGCTCCGCGGCATGTGGGATCTTCCCGGACCGGGGCACGAACCCGTGTCCCCTGCATCGGCAGGCGGACTCTCAACCACTGCGCCACCAGGGAAGCCCCAGATATCTTTTAAATTAACTTCGGGGTTAAAAAAAGCGCAAGCCATCACACTGATTTTTATTTTTACATCGTGGTAAACGCAATCTAAAAATCACTGGTATAAATGAATGTCATTTACTTAGTGTTACATCTCTGATTTGTAAAATGCGCTTCTCTGGGTTATTTTAAACAATAAGAACACTTAAAAAAAAAGAAATAGAAAATATAACTGGATTTTCCTGGCTAATGATCTAACTTGAGTCTTCTAGGCTATTGATTTAAATTGTAATTAAAAGGTATTTGATTTCTCTCTAATCCTCCCATATACCTCAGCTATACTTCAGAGCTATTTATGCAATCACCGCACATGGTTATTTAAACATTTCATGCGTGTATTTCTTCTCTCCCTGGTGATTATAGAAACTAGCACGGGGCCAAAATCCTATTAGGTGCTTGACAAGTTAAAGCATAGTGGTGTCATAGAAAGAGGACTGGACCTAGGAGCAGGAAATCAACACAAAGACTTCAGTCTTCCTGTGAAAAGGTGATAACCTATTTCATTCTTGATACCATACAGCAGTCTTCACTGCTGCTGGGGTTTGTTCTCCAGAAATATAGGATAACTGCATGGGACCTTGCGGGGAAACTGAAATGTCTTAAAGATTTCATCCGTGTTCATCAACTCCCTTCCCCAAGCTCATTGATTTAAGGATACAACAACACTACCATAATAACCTCTTTTTGTTTGTTTGTTTGTCTTTTGCGGTAGGCGGGCCTCTCACTGTTGTGGCCTCTCCCGTTGCGGAGCACAGGCTCCTGACACGCAGGCTCAGCGGCCATGGCTCACGGGCCCAGCCGCTCCGCGGCACGTGGGATCCCCCCGGACCGGGGCACGAACCCGCGTCCCCTGCATCGGCAGGCGGACTCTCAACCACTGCGCCACCAGGGAAGCCCCATAATAACCTCTTGGCACGTGTATCCTGCTCCTTAGGTTACACACCAGTTTTGTTTCTCCCCGTTTGATCCTCACAATAACCACGACAGTGTACTGTGGCAATTATTATGACCTGCATTTCATAGATGAGTGAATGGAGGTCTGGGGTTGAAAGTAGCCTGTTCAATGCCTCAGAGAGATGGTCCTAGAAATCAGATCTCCCAACTGTCAGTTCTGTTCCTTCTACCACCCTACATGGCAACTTCAGTTGTATTTCTCCTTTGGCTCCCACCAATCCAGTCAGCCCTTTCAGTCGCATGAGAAGTGAGATGGGGCTTGTAGCAACAGATGTAAACTAAAACGAATATCTTCAAACTGTTCCAGCCAAATCCCTGCTAAAGGGAACCCACCAGGCAAAAGCAGCCTGGATATTCTGGCTCCCTCTCCACCCCTGCCTCAAGTCCCAAAGCCAGAAATTATTCCCAGTAGTCGACTCTGGGTCCCTGTGGCTCTCAGTCTTCACAGCTTTTGCTGCAACAGCTGAACTTAAAAAAAATCCTCCCTCCTGCTCTGAATACAAAAGAACCTGCCTTGGCAGCTAGCGCACAAGGCATTGGTTGGGCGCGCGGTGCCCACTCCTCTTTCATCTGGGCCTGCTCACTCTAACCTATTGTCATCACTGTAGTCAGGCCCTACTGGGCTCCTTCCCATTCCTTCCACCTTCTACTCCAGTCATTAGGGGCTCCAGCTGTCCTGAAGGAGGCACCATGGTGGGTATCCTGCAGGGCAAAGGTCTCATCCCACATCCCTTAAAACCAGAGGCTAGGGAAAGAGGGAAGCCCATGGCTAGGGAAACACCATCCTCGTGGGTCTTCAGAGTTCTGGCCAGGGAATCAGGAGACCCAGACTGTAGTCTAGCCTCTGGCTAGGAAACCTTGGGCAAGATTCGAATTTCCCTCAGCTTTAAGTTTCTCCTTTGAGAAACCTGTCCTGCCTGTCTCCCTGGACTCTTGTATGGATGCAAACGGCTAATGGAATATGAGTGGTTTTAACAGATTTCAGAGCTACACACCTCCTTAATAGACTGGACAAATCCCCATTTACATATACTCCCTGTATAGTGGAACCTCGGGACTGGGTGGTGGTGGGGGGCACTCCTCACCTTGCCTCACTATAATTAGCACCCGTTAGAGACCTGCCCTGTAGAATCTACCAGCTTTCAGAAGCCCACAGCCTCTGCCCTCCTCCCCTCCACGAGGGAGTTAGCGAAAGAAAAGCAGAAGACAATTAAATGCAGGTGGCTGTGGATGAATTAATATGAGAATTAGGAAGTTCCTCTCCTCTGACTTGGTTTTAATTAGCCCCACTTCCATGGTCCTACATATCAAACCATATTATTTAATTGAGCTGATGCTCTGTTTTGCTCCTAAGTGGATCACATTATACATTCCTTCCCCACACACTCCGGTCAGGCACTGCCCGAACCTAAGTCAAACTGCAGAGTGAATTTGGAAAGTTGGTTTCATTGCTGTCTCCATGTTACTAGGGGAAAAGAGAGAGAATGAGAAAGTAGAGGACAAAATCTAGGGGACAAAGAACCAAGGAGAGAAACAGAAAACCAAATCTTAATTTTTTTTGGCGGGGGGGGACCGGCTGGACTATGATGTCATGCTTTCTCAGCTCACCTGTGATTGGCTGCTCAGTTCAGCATCTGCTGAGAGCTAAAGGCTGATTATTTGCCAGAGATACAGACCTTTCAGGGAAGCTTTGAATCATTGCTGGTTGTCGTGACAACCTGGGCAGTGTCTGCTCCTGATAACCACATAATGAGGTTGTCAGGAACAGAAGTGCCCCCATCCCCACATCCAACCATCTGAAGTGGTGAGCAATAGAACATTTCTCTTAGGAGGCAAAGGGAAAAAAACCACCAGCAGGCGTGGTGGAGATCCCCTCAGGTCAGGTATGTCAGCCAAATCCTGGAGAAAATCTTCTTGAGGAGCTCCTCACCTACCATCTGCAGGTTCCCATCTAAACCCCATTGTATTCACTATAATTCAGAGACCCAAGGAACAGGTGGTGGAGGGGTGAGGCATCTCTGCAAGCGTCCAGCAAAGCTGAACAGAGGGAAGTGAGAGTGGAATGCTAAATAGATTAGGGCAAGTTACATTACATCTCTTCAAAGGACACCATCATGGCATGGTTGAGGGCCAATCGAGGGCGTATGTCAAAGATGGCAAGGCATGGCCATACCCAGTCACCAAAGCCAGATACAAAGGGAGCTTGAAGAGGATGGGTTGTGTGCTTTTCTTCCTGATGCTTTCATTTCCCTGGAGGTCAACACCTCACTCTACATTATCTTGGGGCTCTGAATGTTCTTGAGAGGGAATATCAACTGCACCTTTGTGACACGTTATGCATTCCTAGGACAACTTTATTAGCACCTACTAAGGACAAAGCACACAGCTAGGTGCTACAGATGCTACACAGACGAACCAAATCTGGACCATCTCCTCAAGGAACTTGGGATCTAGCTGGGGAGAAAAAATACAGACCCAAGTGACTGTGATACAAGACAGGTGTAGTAAGTACAATACTACAAGGAAACTCCAAAGTCCTCGATTTCAGAGAGAAGAGAATCACATCCAGACTGTTACATTCCAGCTCCAACCCATCTTTCCAGGTTCTTCTCCCACCACTCCTCCTTTATACCCCAAGCGTCAGCTCCATCAAACCAATATCTGTTTCCCTGATATGCCTTGACTTTCACACTTCTGTGCCTTTCCTCCTGCTCTTCCCTTTGCCTATAGCATAGCTTTCTCTCTCCTTTCCCTACCTGGTGATATTGAACACGTATTTCCAGACACTACTCAATGGCATCTCTGTTGATGCACAAACGGTTCTGATATTTATAACCCCACAGGGATCTGTAACTGGTAGACATGGATGTTGACTGACATCACTCTTGGGTACCATATTCAAATTCAGCGACATACAAGAGAACGTTGATATAACCAATTTTGGATTATTTGGGGGGAAGAGAATAGATAAAGTCACACTACTTTTAAAAAAGTCTTATTAAGATGATCAACACAGGGGCTTCCCTGGTGGCGCAGTGGTTGAGAGTCCGCCTGCCGATGCAGGGGACACGGGTTCGTGCCCCGGTCCGGGAAGATCCCACATGCCGCGGAGCGGCTGGGCCCGTGAGCCACGGCCGCTGAGCCTGCGCGTCCGGAGCCTGTGGTCCGCAACGGGAGAGGCCACAACAGTGAGAGGCCCGTGTACCGCAAAAAAAAAAAAAAAAAAAAAAGGATGATCAACACAAACCTGTTCTGCTACACATCTTCTATAACTGTTTTCAATTTTGAAATAGTTTAAGGCTCACAAGAAGTTGCAGAAATAGTACAGAGAGTTCCCAGGTATCCTTCAATGAGTTTCCCCCAATATTTTGATACATTGTGTTATTTTATTTTACAGGGCCACAGTACACTGTCAAAACCCTGGAAATTGACATTGAAATTGACATAGTACTACTAACTGAAATAAAAGCCTTTTTCAATATTCACCAGTTTTACAGGCACTCTCCCATTAGATAATTTACCAACTCAGCTGAAAAGTAGCAAAACTATTAATTGTAGATCTGAGTGTCAACTTTCTTTTTCCACTCAGGCCCATGCCCTCTGAAAAAGGCCAAAATCTGAGAGTCAAAACTTGAATCTGCTTGGACTAAGAAAAAAGAGCCCTGCCATTGATCAGGCTGGGAGGACAGACAAATAAAGTCAGCTGCAAAGTTAACAGAAAACAGTTTCTCCCGAGGTTACACAGCAGTTGTAAAATGCCATAATGACCTCCGTCTTCTTTGAGTGACTACTACTATTGATACTTTCTTGCCAGCGATGGCCCAGACCTGCTTTGCTATTCTCATGTATTACCGGGAATACCAATTACTAAGCCACCCTTGCCTCATGACAAGTACCCAATTCCTACTCAACCTTCCTTCTCCTGATCCTGCCTCCAAAGCTGCAACCAATCCAGAAGTCATCCCTGCTTCCTTAGACCCTCCTCAGCATCCTTCAGTGGGAACCCAAACACTACAAAAGATGTTCCCTCCTCCCTCTTTTCAAGAGTGGCACCCTATGGTTCCTCTGCAATGCACTTCCTCAACGCATCAGGTCAATACATTTGACTTTGTCCAACTACAGTCTAGTCTCTGGTAGCCTTTGGCTGATTAAGCTTTAACATAAATAACGCGATAACCAACCTATGGCTATCTGGAAGGCCCGGTGAATTATCAGGAGTTAGCCACATTTCCTTGAACCCCGCCCAGAGATTCTGATTCAATTGTTTGGCATGAATCTGGGCATTAGGGTTTTAAAAAATCTTACACTCTAATCTCCTCTGATTTTAATGTGCAGTGAAGTTTGGGAAGCACTACATTCAGGATTTCATTACTTAAGGATCATCTTTCCTCCTTAGGTTAGTGGGTAACCTCTCGCCATCTCTCTCAGGGCCAGGAAGTAGAATTGGGGAATTTTCCCAAAGGGCAGGCAGGCATTTAAGTTTGATTCTCCCTCAGGCTTTACCCAGCTTTTTCCTGCAATCCCCACCCCAACTGCCAGATGGTTTGTTCGACTTGGAAAAAAAAAAAAAAAACACACAGCCCTTTTCTTCCACGTGCAGAACAAAGTGATGAAGACTCTGAATATTCGGATCAAACTGCAGCTGTATTCATCTTTGTTTTTTTTTATTTTTTTACATCTTTATTGGAGTATAATTGCTTTACAATGGCGTGTTAGTTTCTGCTTTATAACAAAAGTGTTTGTCTCCTCTTTCCCCCTTCCCAAATACAGCTCAGTCACACTTCAAATCAAGCGGTCTCAAGTGTGACTTTAAAAACAAAGTTAAGGGAATTCCCTGGTGGTCCAGCGGTTAGGACTCCATGCTTCCACTGCAGGGGGCACGGGTTCGATCCGTGGTTGGGGAACTAAGATCCCACATGCCGTAACATGGCCAAAAAATAAATAAAAATACCGTTAGAATTGAAAAGAAAAGTTAATACGTGCACGCAGGATTGGCCGGCCGTCACAGACGTGGTTGATAGATGCAGATCTCCCTGTGCCGTTGTTCCATATAGGTATGCACCTGTTGATCCTCATAATCAATCCTTATTTTGTTATAATCCAGGAACTGGTTACGTTCAATGCTCTCCGGTGTTCACTTGACCAGGTCACTTGCTGGGGAAGGGACATCCGAAACAGCTTGCCCCTCCGCCCCTTTGAATCAAGCAAGCTAATACATTCCCTACCCAGTAAATAATAAATATGAATTAACCGATGAACTTTAAAGGTCAGTTAAAAAGTGAAGCTTAAAATATGTTCATGTTGATTTTTTACAAGTGGTTCACCACCTCCCCTCCTTATTCATTCCGGCGGCTAATATGGAAAATTTAACGAATTCTGACATGCCAGGCTCAAGTTTACTGCCAAAAAGGAAAGGGGGCAGGTTGCTAGGCAAATTAATACTATAAACATAGGAAAGACAGCCTGCTATGGGAGTATGCTAACACGCAGGTTTTAAGCACCACTTTGACTGTACTTTGCATTCAAATGACCAGTATGCTAATTACAGTCCTTATCTGTTTGTTCAAGGCCTTAAGAGTCTTGGAAGCTCAGAGCACAGACCCCAGCCAGCAGGTGGACTGCACGTTTGTGGAAATAATAACATGGCATTTCTCTAAACATATTTTCAAATTCAAGCTTCTTACAAATCGAGATTGGCTTTTCCCCCATTCAGGGAATTAGTGAGGCTTAACTGTGTTCCCTATGGTGCCGGCCCACACAAACCCCTGCTAACAAAGGCTCTGACTCTTCCTTGAGCACTGCTGGTTGGGGCAGATTTCCATGGTAATTTGCTGGTTCTCTTCTGAAAGACGTGGGGCGTCTTTGGAAACGGGAGGAGGGTGTACTTTCTCACTAATCTTGGGATCGTCTTTGACCCTTTTTAATTTTCACCACCCATGTAAGGCGAGAAAGACTCTTAACCCGGCTTTTTGTAATTTAAAAAGCAAACTGCCCCCTCATTCAGTTCTCGAGAGGGAGGTACACAGACAGAGCATCACTCTCCCTCTACTCTAGTTGAAATTATCAGACATTTATCAAAGCTACATTGGAGGTGGGGAGCTGAGGATTTATCACCCTTCCCCCCAGGCTCTATTTGGATTTGCCTGCTGGAGGTGGGTGATGGTGAAAGTTATCGTGTTCTAGTTATACCACACAGCCCTCAAATTCCTTAGATTTTTAGTAAACTCTAAATGATCTAGACTCCCCATAACAGCAGCCTCAAATAATAAATTTATTATTATTTTTTACTATATTCCACTTTTTTCAAAAGCCTGTCCCGCACACACACAACGCACACACACATGTTGACATCTGAGTCATCTCTCTAGAGTTTAAGACAATGATCCATGGACATGACAGGTCTGTCCTAAACAAAATTATAAACTAGTCTTAATATGTTTTTTCCCTTCCTGTGTTCCATTCTTCCTTTCAGGGACTTCTCCCAGCCACCCAGAAGCCCAGTGAACTAAGGTTGCTGCCCATTTCCTTCCTGGGTCTGTGAAAAAGGAAATCTGATTGACTTCTTCTCAGTACAGTCTTAGCCATTCCATGTATTGCTTCTTTTAGGTATCTGCATTTAGGAATGAAGTGCACAGGTGAAAACGTAGAAGCCGGTGTGGGTTTGCGGGGGGTGGATGAGAAAGGCATGTTTCTGGTGAAGAAAAAGAGCCTGCTAAAGAGACCGTCCCACAGCCAAGTTTGGTTCCGATGCGGGCCAGGGTTCTCAGACATCAGAACTCCATGATTTCAAAGACAGACTTCTGCATTCATACACGTAAGCAAGACTTTTCATCAACTCCAAGAAACTTAAGACAAAAACAGGGCTTTTGGTCAGAGGGAAATTTAAAATGCCTCTCAGCGCTGATGACCCTCAGCTTTCTGCTTAATTTCAACCTGACCATAGTAGGAGTCTAGGCCAGTCCCTGCCTCAAGAACACCTGTCCTTACTGCTGTGCATCTTTATGCGTCCCGATATAGAAGGCTGGGGGTGATACTGCGGTTGGGGAGCAATCTCGTGGCTATTTTAGCAGAGGCTTGAGATAACCTGGATTAAAACAGACTGGCTAAATTGGAAAGCCATTTTCTGGTCTGGGGATTTTGATTGGCTACAATACACCGCTTTACTTTTAAATAACATCTTCATTTTTAAACGCTCAAGTTCTCTTGTTTAAAAAATGACATTTAAAAATAATTCAGCACTTGAAGATAAGTTGGATGTTTTCTGCAACTTTTGGAAAATCTGCTTGTACTGAAAAACAAAAATAATAATCAAATACATTTTCCTCTAAGCAAGGCTCCTAGGGAAAGGGGTAATAGTTTTCCAAAAAATCTACTGTGCCAAACCACACAAAAAAGGAAGGCACAGACACAGAACAAAGGAATTCCCTGGCAGTCCAGTGGTTAGGACTCTGCGCTTTCACTGCCGAGGGCCTGGGTTCAATCCCTGGTTGGGGAACTAAGATCCCGCAAGGCACACAGCACAGCCAAAACAAAAGCAAACAAAAAACAAAAATACAAAACAAAATAAAACCTCACACATTCCCCTGGAATAGTGACAGGATAGTTTTGAAGTTTCTGAATCAGAAAGGCAAATAAACTACAGAAAGGTTTAGAGGCTCAAGGACTCGGCTACTGGGCTAGGTGTTCTGAAACTCCCCTGGGTGCGAACCATTCACAAGCTCCATTCCATAAGCTAGAGCTTATCAGTTACTCTGCTCAACTAGAAAATGATTGGGTGCCATCCATCCACATCACAGAAAGGGAGGCAGGTCCCAAGGAAGCATCCCAGAGGAGATGACGATATCTGATGCATAGCTTGAGCTGAGAATGGAGTATGAAAATCCCTAAGGACAGAAGACACAGAGGATAAGCAGCCCGTGTTTAAAAGCTGCCTCACAGTTGGAGCTAAACTATTTACGACCTGTGATTAGTTTTATTTCAATTCATTTCATTTCATTTAACAGTCACTACTTTTCTTCAATAGCCCAGAGGAAGAGAAAATTAATTGAATCCAGTGAATCAGTAACTTCTTGAACACATTATTTTATATGCAATGGAGTGACGGGGCTCTGAGCTAGTTTCCCCAAAAGTCAAGTCAAACAGGCCTAGTCCCTGCCCTCTGGACGCTCACAAAGACAGATAATCCAGGAAGGAACAGGAATGTGTGTGCAAGAAATACTGGACAAACATTGTGCAGTATCAGTGGCCACCTGTGAATATTTCATGGACACTCCTGAATGGACCAGCCAGTCCTCTCCAGCACACCGTGGGGTTGGTGAATGTTATATCTCAAGATACGCAGATTAATTTTAAACACGAGATTAATCAGGATGGGTACATCTGCACTCAAAAAGATAAAAATGATTTTGAAATTGCCTTTTATTCATGTCATGGGCAAAAGAGATGACTGTCCAGAAATGAAATAAATAAGATCAATGCTTGATGGCAAGGCCACGTTCACTGCTATCTATCGAGCGCTTAGCACTCTGCCAGGTATCTAGAGGTGTGCAGTATTGATGAACCAAGCGAAAGACACGCTGTATAAAGAAAAGAGCTGGTGCGTGCAGTGGGGAAAGCATGGGGCAATGGTGGGTACCGCTTGGGTGGAGAAGGCCTCCCTTGCTCACTGTCAAGAGCATGGCAATTGCACCTTCCAGAATGAAAAAATCGGAGGTGAGGTTTTATGTTCGACAGTTGATCGAAGAGGTCAAGAATTGGCTGTGACGAAAACACAGGAAGAAGGAAGGACATAAACAACAATATAACTCATCAGTTCAGATGTTAGATGGTATTGAGAGTGGCAAAGGAAGGAGGGAAGGCACCACTTAAAACAGAGGTTAAAGAGAACAGAAAGGGTTCGTGCTAATAAATCAGGGGAAAGAGAAGAGACCAAAAACTAGCCCTGTAACGAGTGAGAGAGGTTATGGAATGAATAATGATTCAAGTTTACAAGAGTGGCGCCTTTTGAAAAGTCAGCTTTCAGACAAATGAATAAACTAATTTAAGCAAGCAGCAAGTCATGAAGGCCTCATAAAAATAGCCATCAACCAGAATGAGGTAAGGGACTACTTAGGAAATGTAAGCCAACTCAGTGAGCCAGCAGCTATGATATACGAAATCATAAGAAGGAAAAGACTGGTTATACTTTCTGTGCCGTATTCGGATTTATGGGAAAGAAATGTCAGAAGCCACGACAAGAAAAACAAACAGGAAGACCTCATTCATTTGAGCCCATCCAATTTAGTTTTGTGATAATTCCAGACCTAGGGTGGAATAAAGTTATCTTTTGCATTTCCTACCAAAGAACTGTTTGCTAAGTAAATTACTAGTGTTCATGTCAGACAGGATGTAACCAGTTTGGGAAAAGATCATTTTTAAAATTATTTCTGTGGCATTAATTTCTATATCCATGTCCTAATCATCAACGTGTCTCATTCATTCAATGAGCAATCTTTTTTTTAGTACCACCTATTATGTGTCAGGAAGCACTACATATAGATAGAACTATATCTGTATTTCTGCCCTCAAGAACCTCATACTCAGGGATCAGAGATGGAGGAGGGGGATTAGAGGGAAAAAGCATCCATTTAAAAATCATTATTCAAATTCTTTTCCCATTCAGGCTGTTACAGAATATCGAGCAGAGTTCCCTGTGCTGTACAGTAGGTCCTTGTTGGTTATCCATTTTAAATACAGCAGTGTGTACGAGAATTTGAAAAAGAATAGTTACATGTATATGTATAACTAAATCACTTTGCTATACACCTGAGACTGTCACAACACTGCTAACCAACTATACTCCAATATAAAATAAAAAGTTAAAAAAATCATTATTGAATGTCTACTGTATGTCATGAGAAATGCTGTATATTTGACCTATGTAACCTGCATTTCCCCATGTACACGGGTACAAATGAATTTACCGTAATAGTAATAACTCAAGTAAAACTTGCTTCCTCTTGGCACAGTGGGGAACAACAGAGAATCTTTTCTTTTCTTCCCCAACCAATTACTATTGGCTTTCCCTTCCTCCAAACTAACATCCCACAGGCAAATGGAGCAGCTAAATCTCAGGAAGAACCTGCCAGAATCAGCCCCTGCACCTCCATCCTCATCCCACCCCGAAGGTCTTCTTAATAATTAGAAACTTCCCAAGAGCCCCTTGGTGTCTAGATGAAGCTTAGCTGTCTAACACCCAGAACACTCCAGAAATCATTTTGAACCTTTATTAACTGTTAGGTCTCAAGTTTCCCCAAACCATACCTGACCTTGATCACACATGAGATCACATACACTTTAATAACTCGCATGGCACTGACTCGTGTCCCCCACTTGCTCAGTCCCCCTTACTGTTTCCCCAGTTATTTCTGAGAATCCTCAAGAACAGTCCTTTTCTGTTATTCTTCTACTCCCTCTCTTCTCACAAATGTCAACTGCCAGCAAATTAACTGAACAAATGTTTCTTAGGTACATGCTATGTACCAGGCACTGGCCCAGCTGCTGGGAATCCAGCGGGGACCGCTGACAGACAAGCGTCCCTCTTCTTACGGAGCTCACATTTTTTACATCTTTACTGGAGTACAATTGCTTTACAATGGTGTGTAAGTTTCTGCTTTATAACAAAGTGAATCAGTTATACATATACATATGTTCCCATATCTCTTCCCTCTTGCGTCTCCCTCCCTCCCACCCTCCCTATCGCACCCCTCTACGTGGTCACAAAGCACCCAGCTGATCTTCCTGTGCTATGCGGCTGCTTCCCACTAGCTATCTATTTTACGTTTGGTAGTGTATATATGTCCATGCCACTCTCTCACTTTGTCACAGCTTACCCTTCCCCCTCCCCCTCCCCATATCCTCAAGTCCATTCTCTAGTAGGTCTGTGCCTTTATTCCTGTCTTACCCCTAGGTTCTTCATGACATTTTTTCCCTTAAATTCCATATGTATGTGTTAGCATACGGTATTTGTCTTTCTCTTTCTGACTTACTTCACTCTGTATGACAGACTCTAGGTCCATCCACCTCACTACAAATAACTCAATTTCGTTTCTTTTTATGGTTGAGTAATATTCCATTGTATATATGTGCCACATCTTCTTTATCCATTCATCCGATGATGGGCACTTAGGTTGTTTCCATCTCCGGGCTATTGTAAATAGCAGAGCTCACATTTTTAATGAGAGACAGTCAGGGGTGGCCCCTCCACCCCTCGCCAGCAGCTGGAGGGAGCCTCTGGCTGTGGGAACACGGAGGCCCCTGCTGGGGTGGGGTGTGGGTTCCTGGGCGCTCACAGCTGCAGATGAGCAAAAGCCCAAGAATGATGCCACCCTCCCTTCCGGAAGCTTTGGCTGAAGCCATCTATGGGTCTACCCAGAAAGGTAGAAACGCCCCCTTTCTTTTCCCTGCCACACTTTGTCACCTGGACACTGAAGCCTTCTTCCTGTAGCCTTCAGCTTCTTCCTGTAGCAACACCCCCTTCTCCAGAGCTCCCACCACCCCGGCTCGGACTTCCCAGCTCTGTTCCTGTGCTCCTCCACCACCACAGCCTTAGGTTTCCCAGAGTCCTCCTCACAGAGCCTTGTCCTTTCCTCAAATCGTCTCAAGCAAATAGACATCTGGTGGTCTTCACACACCCACATGTGTCTGAATCTCAATTTAGGGTCAGCAGCAGGACCCCTGATACAAATAATGTGTTTCACGTAACTCTTGGAATAATCTCATGAGGTCAGGTACAATTCTTCGGTCCATGATCAATAATTCCAAATTCCTGGAAGCTTTGAAAGCCAGTTTTTTATAAGTTCCCCGACAAAACTTACACAGTGACAAAACCTGTGAGGCACTCCCTGTAAATATTCATATGCTTCATTGCAGAAATATTAATGTGATTGATTCCTGGGTTCTGTTCTAAATCCCACTAAGGGTGCTGTAGACCATGCAGTAGTTTTAAAATAAAGAGAAAATACTGAATTATGAAACTTATCTGGCACGAAGGCTTTTGACCAAGAGGTTGGAAAACTACTTCTACACCAGTTTTATAGGTAAGGAAACTGACATTCAGAGACTTGGCCAAGGTCACAGAGCTAGCAAATGCTGGAGCCTGGAGGAGAATCAAGGTCTTTCTGACTCCTAACCCTTTGCAATGTCCAATGCATAAGTTTGGCTGGGTGTTTATGTAAGAGGTAGGGTGTATGGGTGGATGTTACAATCAAAGGAAGGTTGAGACCAAGTAATCAGAGCACACCTCCAAATTCTGCCTTGCAAAATCGTGTATCTGTCAGCCACGTTGGTAGTATTGTTTGTCACAATTCTATCCTCAAAAGAAATCATTTTCTGAGAGTACATTTTAGTACTGCTTTTAGAAAACTGACAAAGGGTTAGTGAGAAAACTCAGAAAGAGGATCCATTTCTAAAGGATTCCATGGTGTTTCACTCTACTCTCTGGTGGGGACATGTGGATTTGCAGTAGAAAATCTGAACAGTACTATTTGCTCAAGATAAACACCCTATGTGGCCAAATAAGCCATGCTCCAGAAATGTGACAGCTTCATGGTATATTCCCAGCACTCTAATAACCATAACCATAAGAGGTGCTATTTCTGAGAAACTACTAGGGACAAGAAACTCTGCTGTATAGTTTATATAATTTTATTTAATAATCTCACAAAAACCCTGAAATGCAGTTAGAGATGGTGATGATGATGATGATAACAATGTTTTAAATCTTTCCAATGTGGTAGGCACTGTGTGGGCTAAATTCTTTATGTGAATTAATCCTTTCAACAAACCTATTATTATCCCATTAGGTAAGGAAATCAAGGCACGGAAAGCTTATAGTAAGTGTCCAATGCCACGCAGCTGGTTAAGTAGTCACTATTTCATAGCGAAGCGAGGCTTAGAGTCCAGTTCTATCAGTTTCCAAAGACCAGTATGGCCTCAGTAAACTGGTTTCCTCAATGACATATGTGAGAATGCCCCCAAACACTTTTTAACATCCAACTACATAGCATATGTGTGCAACAGGCTGTCCGATTAGGTTGGGTTACTTACATGGATTCTAGAGTCTGATATGCAATCACTCATTAATTATGAGAGCCACCTGATGTCTACATGTGCCCTATGAGGTATCATCAGAAAGAATATTTTAATACAGACATCAAAGGGTTGGGAAAATGGCAGGTCGCATGTGAAAGGATCACATGCAGCTCCGGAGGCTCGGGGAAAGTATCACTGCATTAAAGAATACACCAATTCTCTACAGGCAAACAGAAGTGGGTAAGATCTGCCCTCAATTACGGGAGCTAAGAGTGAGGATTCCCCCCACTAGGTGCCCAGCATGTAACAACATGTTCAGACTCTCGGGAGAGCAACATTAGATCAAAGTAGTGACCAAGACAGGATATCACAAAGTAGACGAAGTGCAAACAGTGGCCGGGTCAAGTATGAGGTCCGGGACTACAGAATGGCATTTTCCGTGGGCCTCAGCTGCCTCACCTGTAAAATGGGATCACAGTAGCACCCCTAGCTGAAGGAAGGGAGTTACAGCAGATAGTCTCAAAGTCCTTGTCAGGTCCAAGATCTGTGATTCATTTGAAAGAGACATCCAAGAGGTATAGTAATGACTACAAGTACACAAAAGACTTAACGTGAGATTAAAACATTCTTGTGCTCAAAAATAAAAAAAAGCCTTCCCTCCTCACCCCTGCCCCCAGTTCAACCTGACTTGCAAAGATTTCCCTGCACGGAAAGAATTGCAAAGATTTTTCTGCAGCAAACATAGCCCAGTCTCAGAGAGGCAAGATGTCTCCATTTGAGGCACGTCCCAACCTGGACACATGGCCACAGCCATTTTGAAGTCACAGAGTACTTATGGGAACCTCACTGGAAGCACACGCAGTCCATACAGATGATCAAATTCAGCAGTTTAAAGATAGGAGCTTCAAGACAGCTCTGGGTTGGTGCAACTCCCCTGGAATCCCAGCCAGGCTGTTCTTTTGTTTCAGGGTTACCTCGTGCCCACATAATGCAAAATCATTTTGTAATGGCTTGAATGGGTAGAAAATCGATCATAAAAAAAGAGCTAATCTAGTGCACTGAATATCTGGCAAACAGGTTAGCACAATGCAATGTCAGGTCTCTCTTTATCCTGCATTGTCATTAATGATACAGAGGAGAGAAAGAAAAAGAAAGTCAGATTCGGTCTACGGAAGAGTCCAATTAAGGGTCGTCTGGAAGCAAGGACATTAAAAACAATGGACGTGGGTGTGAAAACAGAACACTGTGCTGGAGGGTGCAGTTGGGAAGAAACGGCCCTATTC
This sequence comes from Phocoena phocoena, assembly GCF_963924675.1. Lineage (NCBI taxonomy): Eukaryota > Metazoa > Chordata > Mammalia > Artiodactyla > Phocoenidae > Phocoena > Phocoena phocoena. Next base: position 93,808,006 of record NC_089240.1, on the reverse strand, counting down.
AACTGGAAAACGAATTAAAACTCACCATTCTTAGGATGTACACATCAGGCGGCAGTGGGGGATTGGCAGTAGCAGTGGGAAGAGGAAGAGACCATAAAAGCAGTCTGAAGGATGCCCCCGTCCTGACGTCTGAGATACAAACTTTGTCACAAGGCAACGAGACTGTGGTCTTACAGAGAAGGTACAAAGGGAGATGAAACACCCATCAGGTTGTTAAGCAGAAGGAAGATGTATTCCGTTTTGGTTTTGTTTTATTTTGCTAAGAATATCTGGTCATTACCCATTCATCCCATTTATTCTTTCAGCATGAATGTACGGATGCATTTGTTTTGCTTAGCTCTTTACAAAGTACTTGAGGAACTACTTACGGAGCTAGGTAAGATGCAGCCCCTGCTCTCAAGAAGCTGAAAATATAAGTCGGGAGACAAGACATCTATGAAAGAGTTATAAATATAGCAAAGAAACATCATAGGTTACAAGGTAATATACAAAGCACCTCCTTTGCTATGGATACAGTGGTTTTGAAGAGCAAGAAAATAGTGGTGTTGAGTAGAATAAAAATTACCCAGAAGCCCTAGCCTCCAAGGACAGAGAGATAGTTTTTTTTTTCTCCTGAACAGGACTTGGAAGATTCTACTTCCTCAATGCCCCATGAGCTATGGGATGTGCCCATAACCAACTAACCAAGGCTCTTCAGGGTAGCTACAAACCACTAGAATTAGATGAGGCAACATGATAGGTGTGTACTGCCTGGCAAAGAGGGCTTATAACTTAAATATCTTCTCTCTACCCTGTAGAAGAGGCTCTTTAGGAAAGGAGCTGCCCCTCTCTCAGTGGATCAACTAACTTTTCAGAACTGACATTCAGTCTCATTTCTCATATCCTCAAATGCTCACTCTTAGGTGGTGCTGAATATGTAAAAGTCAACATCACACCGCCTCCAGATTGGGAGACAAGGCAGAGACACACACTGGGATGGACAATTACAGTTTGTATTGATTGAGAATACAGGTTCAAAATCCAGCCATTCAAAATGGATTAAAGACCTAAATGTAAGGCCAGAAACTATCAAACTCTTAGAGGAAAACATGGGCAGAACACTCTATGACATAAATCACAGCAAGAACCTTTTTGACCCACCTCCTAGAGAAACGGAAATAAAAACAAAAATAAATAAATGGGACCTAATGAAACTTCAAAGCTTTTGCACAGCAAAGGAAACCATAAACAAGATGAAAAGACAGCCCTCAGAATGGGAGAAAATATTTGCAAATGAAGCAGCTGACAAAGGATTAATCTCCAAAATTTACAAGCAGCTCATGCAGCTCAATAACAAAAAAACAAACAACCCAATCCAAAAATGGGCAGAAGACCTAAATAGACATTTCTCCAAAGAAGATATACAGACTGCCAACAAACACATGAAAGAATGCTCAACATCATTAATCATTAGAGAAATGCAAATCAAAACTACAATGAGATATCATCTCACACCAGTCAGAATGGCCATCATCAAAAAATCTAGAAACAATAAATGCTGGAGAGGGTGTGGAGAAAAGGGAACACTCTTGCACTGCTGGTGGGAATGTGAATTCGTACAGCCACTATGGAGAACAGTATGGAGGTTCCTTAAAAAACTACAAATAGAACTACCATATGACCCAGCAATCCCATTACTGGGCATATACCCTGAGAAAAACATAATTCAAAAAGAGTCATGTACCAAAATGTTCATTGAAGCTCTATTTACAATAGCCTGGAGACGGAAACAACCTAAGTGTCCATCATCGGATGAATGGATAAAGAAGATGTGGCACATATATACAATGGAATATTACTCAGCCATAAAAAGAAACGAAATTGAGTTATTTGTAGTGAGGTGGATGGACCTAGAGTCTGTCATACAGAGCGAAGTAAGTCAGAAGGAGAAAGACAAATACCGTATGCTAACACGTATATATGGAATCTAAAAAAAAATGTCATGAAGAACCTACGGGTAAGACAGGAATAAAGGCACAGACCTACTAGAGAATGGACTTGAGGATATGGGGAGGGGGAAGGGTAAGCTGTGACAAAGTGAGAGAGTGGCATGGACATATATACACTACCAAATGTAAAACAGATAGCTAGTGGGAAGCAGCCGCATAGCACAGGGAGATCAGCTCGGTGCTTTGTGACCACCTGGAGGGGTGGGATAGGGAGGGTGGGAGGGAGGGAGACGCAAGAGGGAAGAGATATGGGAACATATGTGTATGTATAACTGATTCACTTTGTTATAAAGCAGAAACTAACACACCACTGTAAAGCAATTATACTCCAATAAAGATGTAAAAAAAAAAAAAAAAAAAAGATCCAGCCATGCTGGACTCAAAAGCAATTAGAAATCAGCAAATTGGGCTTCCCTGGTGGCACAGTGGTTGAGAGTCCACCTGCCGATGCAGGGGACACGGGTTCGTGCCCTGGTCTGGGAGGATCCCACATGCCGCGGAGCGGCTGGGCCCGTGAGCCATGGCCGCTGAGTCTGGGCGTCCGGAGCCTGTGCTCCGCAACGGGAGAGGCCACAACAGTGAGGGGCCCACGTACAGCAAAAAAAAAGATAACCAACTCCCTCACTCCCAACACACAGACCCCTCACTCCCAGCACACAGACCCAACACAACATACGTCTGCAAATTAGAAACACAAACACACTTCTAAACAACTTTTAAATAAAAGAGGAATTTAAAATATTACAAATGCTTTAGAACTGAATGATGATGAGAGCAGTACCTATCAAAGTCCGTTGGATGCAGTCAAGGCAATATCCAGAGAAAAACATATGGCCTTAAATTCACTTACTAGAAAATAAAAGCAAATGGAAAATGATTAATTAAGCTCTCAAATCCAGAAGTTATAAAAAGCACAGTAAAATAAATTCATGGAGAGTAGAAGGAAGGGATTGATAAAGATAAAATCAGAAAATGGTGAAACAGAAAACAAAATATTTTCATATTAAAATAATATGTAACCAAGGTAATATTAAAAATAAGAGAATACTATGTAAAATCTTATTAACAAGTTTTCTTTAGTGAGGTACCATTGGTTTATAACATTATATGTTTCATGTTACAGCGCTATATTTTAACTTTGTATACCCTACAGTGTGCTCACCACCAAACATTCAGTTTCCATCTGTCACCGTACAGTTGATCCCCTTTACCCATTTCATCCTCCCCCCAAACCTCCCCCTCTGGTAACAGCTGCTCTGCTCTTTGTATCTATTTGTTTGTTTGTTCTAAACTAATATATTTCATTGGGAAAATTTCTAGGAAAAGACAAATTACTGACATTTATCCAAGAACTAGAAAATAAAGCACAGACAAAAATCTTAGAACAAGTTGAAAAGATAAGTTTTATCCTTCCAAACCTTTAAATCAGACAATTCCCATTTTATATAAATGGTTCCATAGTATAGAAAAGATGAGCTGCTCTCACAACTGGAACAGATAGGACACGAAAGAAAAAGAAAATTATAAACTAATCTCACTTATAAATAAAAACATAAAAATCCTAAAGCAAATGGAATATAGCAGCTTATTAAAATGATACATCATGTCCAAGTAGGGTTTTTTTTCTTAGATCCCATATATATGTGTTAGCATACGGCATTTGTCTTTCTCTTTCTGACTTACTTCACTCTGTATGACAGACTCTAGGTCCATCCACCTCACTACAAATAACTCAATTTCGTTTCTTTTTACGGCTGAGTAATATTCCATTGCATATACGTGCCACATCTTCTTTATCCATTCATCCGATGATGGACACTTAGGTTGCTTCCATGTCCTGGCTATTGTAAATAGAGCTGCAATGAACATTGTGGTACATGATTCTTTTTGAATGATGGTTTTCTCAGGGTATATTGGGCCTCAGTTTTCTTAAATGTCAAATAGATAAGTTAATAGTAGCTACCTCATAGTGTTCTTATGAAGACTGAATGAGAGAAAGCATGCCCAGTACTTAGCAGTGTTCTCCTTCACAGAGGCTACGTACTCATTAAATGGTAACGTTACTACTACTATTGTTATTATTGCTGTTGTTGTTTTTAAATTGGGTGATTTTCTTCCTCACAAAGTCCTGATGAAAGAGGTATGACTCACAGTGCCATTCTCTTTCTTCAAATAAGAAATTGTTCAACAGAGTAGGGAAATGGTTTAGCCAAAGTAGGAGCATGTCAGAGCCCAAATTAGGCACACCATCTGGTTTCCCCTTTAAACAACCAAGGCACTCTGACGTACAGAGCAGTAAACAGATTAGCATAGTTCAGGGTGCGTGGGAGGGGTCTGTGGTCTAGAGCAATCCTGGAATTGTGCTCTTCCCCTTGCCAACAAAATCCCTGAAAGACAAGGAACATCCTGGAGTTATTCAGGGCTTAAGTCAAGTCAGTCTCTGAGTCCAGCTAATCTTGAGCAGCGTTGAGGAGTCTAGAGCTTCTTTTCATGTGTAAGAAGCCACTGCTTTGGCAATAAATGCCCAGTTCCATGTGCCCACTCTTTCCTACAAGAAGAGATGACTGCTTTAGCAGCAGGGTGCTACTGAAGGCCTCTCTGGAGAATCTTGTTTCTCTTTAGTTAGGTTCAAATAATTTAGTGTCTGCTTGCAAGTCACCAGAGAGAAACAGATATAGCATAAAAGACAGTGTCTCTTCCCTTTCACTCTCAGGCTTTTCACAACAATTCCATTCAGTAATTCTTTCTAACAGATAATTTTCGTGAACCTTGAATATTGTTAGATTCTTTGCTAAGTATTTTATACATATCATCTCTTTTAATCATCACAATGACTTTTGCGGTAGATACTATTTTCATCCTCACTTGGCAGATAGGAAACTGAGGCACAGAGAAATTAAGTGATTTGTCCTAGTTCACATAATAAATGAGGAAAAGAGCTAATATTAAAGTCCAGGTCTGTGGACACCTAGCTCCTTCCACTTGGCCATGACCTGACTGAAGAATACTTCATTCCATTATGCTTTCCGGGTATTTCCCAGAAGTGTGAGGCAGAGAGGTTCTTTTGAGGAAAGCACATGTTAGGCAGTTGGCTTCAGCCACCAGTTTTTCCAAGCTAGTGTAAGAATAAAGAGGTCTTTTTCTTCAGATAACAGGAGCTGAAGCTGTCACGTGGCAGTACAAACAGTATGTCATGGAAAGGGCGAAGCCAGTCACCCCTAAGTGGTGATTGCCACTATGACAAGATAATCTTCAAAGCAGTGGCCTTTCTCTCCTGAGGCAGTGAAAAAAATGAGGTAATTTCCTGACTCAAGGGTTCTACAGTTTGATGGAGGTGTAACAAACCGCAGTTCTCTCTCTTCTGTTCCCATTTGGCTTGATAACCTAAGGCAGGCAAGCAACAGGGTCTTCAGCAGAAATCTGATCTGCTGGGACTGGACCTCCAGACCGGCCTCTTGTGCCACTCTTACCCCAAGCAAGATCTTGTTACGTGATGAGACTGAGCTTTTATGGTATATACAGAGCCCTCCGTCTGGGAAGTTTTTCACTTCTAGGAGGTTCCACAGATGTCTGGCTTCAATTTGCAGGGTACATCTGCCCAAAGTTCAATTCAACCCAAGCCAATGCTCTGCAGGCCATGAGTCCATGATGCTTATGCATTCTTTCCTAATGAAGATGGTACCTGGTCTCAAGTGTGGCACTACACTCAGTACACCATACAGCCACGATGTAACAAATCTTTAAAATTAGAAACTCCTAACCTTGATAAAACTTATTAATCTACTAGAAACCTACAGCAAGCATGCTTTAATGGTGAAAATTTAGAAGCATTTTCATTAAAATGAGAAAGAAAAGGATGATCATTAACAACTACTATTGCATATGGTATTAGGTATCCTAGCCAATGCAATAAGACATAAAAAGAAGTTAGGCTTAAAAATGAAGTGACAAACGATTTAGACCTCATAGCACTTTTAAAAGCAATTGGGTATATGATTCACAGGCCAAAATTAATAGCTTTCTATACACTAGCACTAACCAGCTGGGAAGTGTAATAGAAAAAAAAAACCAACCTCTGAAATACATAGGAATAAATCTGACCCCCAAAATGGTCAAAAATTTTATGAAGAAAACTATAAAAATTTATTGAACATCATAAATATAACAACATAAATATAGATAAGTATAAATATAGATGAAAGACAGGATGTTGAGGATACAAAGTCTCACAAAAGGAATCTTATAAGATCAACATAATGACAATCTAAATCCTACAAGATACTTCATAAAATTTGACAAGCTGATTATAAAATTCAAAAATAAAATGAATATGTAAGAATAGCCAAGATAATTTTATAAAGAAATAAGCAAGCTATTTGTAGATAACAAAGCATGTGATACCTCTGAGTAATTAAAGTGTATTTGCATAAGACTAGACAAAAATAAATCAGTAGAGCATAGTGAAAAGTTTAGAAACTGAGTCATGTATCTATGGGAATTCAGTAAAAGTGGCATCTCAAATCACTGAAAACCCTGACTATTCAAAACACTGCATCTGTACAATAGGTTATCAGTTTAAATAAATAATATACTTACCTGGTATACATCATTCGGAAAACTAAATTTCACGTGAATGAAAGACCTAAATGAAAAATATGGACGTAGCCTTCATCTAGAATATATAATAAATGCCTACAAATCAACAAGACAAAGATGATCAACACACTAGCAAAATGTGCAAAGAATGAAAACCAAAAGTTCACAGAATAGTAAACCCAAATGGCCAATAAATCTGAAAATATGTCCACTCTTCCTAGTAATTAACAGTGAGATATCATTTTCATCCATCAGATTGCCAAAATATAATTTTTTTGAAACATCAAATGTTGACAAGAAAAATGTTTAACCTGACACTACTCAAGCCACTGGATGTAACTTCCAGGTTATAAGAAATCCAAGGGAAACAAGAACATGTAAAATAATACTGCTCATCACAACACCATTTGAAACAATCAGACAAATACAGAAGAGTCTACAAGACAATTAACTTGGTATCTTTCAAAATCAATGTATGGGGGAAAAAGGTGGGAGCACTGTTCTAGAATGAAAGAGTCTAAAGAGACACAAGAAAATGCAGAGTTTCACAAATGACCAAAAAGAAATGTAAAACTCTGAATAGATCTATATAAAGACATTGAGTTAATAATCAATTAATTTCTACAAGGAAAAACCCAGGACAAGAGAGCTTCACTGGTGAATTCTACGAAATGTTTAAAGAAGAATTAACACTGATACTTCACAAACTCTTCTAAACTTAGAAGAGAGAACACTTCCTAACTCCTTCTGTGAGGCCAGTATCACCCCGATACCAAAACCTGATAAATACATCGCCAAAAAGAAAACTACAGACCAATACCCTTTACAAATAATAGATGCAAAATCCTCAACAAAATAGTAGCAAGTCAAAGCCAGCAGCATATAAAAAGGATGATACAGCGTGACCAAGTGGGATTTATCCCCAAAATGCAAGATTGGTTCAACATATGGAAGTCAATCGACGTGACACACCATGTTAGTAGAATAAAGGGGAAAACCCCACACGATCATCTCAATAAAAAAAGTAAAAGCATTTGACAAAACCAAACATTCCTTCATGATGAAAACACTCGACGAACCAAAGATAAAAGAAAACCTCCTCAACCTGATAAAAAGGTATCTATGAAACACCCATAGCTAACATTATACTTAATAATGAAGGGCTGAAAGTTTCCCCATAAGATCATAAGACATAAATGTCAACTCTCACCATTTCTATTCAACATTGCTTGGAGGTTTTAGCCAGGACAATTAGGTCAGGAAAAGAAATAAGTGGTATCTAGACTGGAAAGGAAGAAGTAAGACTATCTCTATTCATTAATGATATGATCTTATATATAGAAAATCCTAAGGAATCCACTAAAAGACTTTTAGAAAAAATAAATGAGTTCAAAACAACTCAGTATCAAAAAATAAACACCCTGATTTAAAAAATGGGCAGAAGATCTGAATAGACATTTTTCCAAATATGATATACAGATGGCCAACAGTCACATGAAAAAATTGCTCTAAATCACTAATCATCAGAGAAATGCAAATCGAAACCACAATGAGACATCACCTCACATCTGTCAAAATGGTTATCATCAAAAAGTCTATGAATAACAAATGTTGGTGAGGATGCAGAGAAAAGGGAACACTAGTAAATTGTAAACGGGTGCAGCCACTGTGGAAAACAGTATGGAGGTTCCTCAAAAAACTAAAAATAGAACTACCATATAATCCAGCAATTCCACTGCTGGGTATATATCTGAAGAAAACAAAAACACTGATTCAAAAAGATACACGTACCCCAATGTTCATAGCAGCATTATTTACAGTAGCCAAGATATAGAAGCAACCTAAGTGTCCATCAACTGGTGAATGGATAAAGAAGATGTGGTATACACACACACACACACACACACACACAAAGTGGAATATTACTCAGCCATAAAAAGAATGAAATTCTGCAATTTGCAACAATGTGGATGGACCTAGAGGATATTATACTCAGTGAAATGAGTCAGACGGAGAAAGACAAATGCTCTATGTTATCACTTATATGTGGAATCTAAAAAATAAACAAATGTATATAATAAAATCGAAACAGATTCACAGATACAGAGAACAAACTAGTGGTAAGCAGTGGGGAGAGGGAAGGAGGGGCAAGATAGGGAAAGGGAATTAAGAGATACAAACTACTATGTATAAAATAAATAAGCAACAAGGATATACTGTACAGTATAGGGAAATATAGCTATTATTTTATAATAATTTTAAGTGGAATATAATCTATAAAAATATCGAAGCACAGTGTTGTACACCTAAAACCAATATAATATTGTAAATCAACTACACTTCAATAAAATAAATAAATGAGTTCAGGAAGGTTGCAGGATACGAGATCAATATAAAAATTGTATTTCTATACATTAGCAATGAGCAATCTAAAAATGAAATTAAGAAATCATTTCCATTTACAATAGTATCAAAAAGAATAAAATACTTGGCATAACTCTAACCAAAAGAGTGCAAAAGTTGTACACTGAAAACAATAAAATATTATTGATAGAAATTAAGACTTAAATAAATGAAAAGACAACCCATGTTCATGGATTGGAAGACTTATTAAGATGGCAGCACTCCCCACATTGATCTATAGATTCAGTGCAATCCCTATCAAAACTCCAACGGCCTATTTTTGCAGAGATGGACAAGCTGATCCCAAAATTCATATGGAAATTCAAGGGTTCCAGGATAGCCAAAATAATCTTGAAAAAGAAGAACTAAGTTGGAAGACTCATACTTCCAGTTTCAAAACTTACTACAAAACTACAGTAAGCAAGACAGTGTGGTAGTGGCATAAGGATAGACATATAGATCAATGTGACAGAATTGAAAGTCCAAGACCGTTTAAAGAAAAAAAGAACAGTCTCTTCAACAAGTGGTTCCAGGACTACTGCATATCCACATACAAAAGAATGAGTTTTGACCCCAACCTTATGCCATATACAAAATTTAACTCAAAGTGGTTCAAAGACTTTAAATATAAGTACTAAAAACTATAAAACTTTTAGAAGGAAACATAGGAGTTAATCTTCATGTGTTTGGACTAGGCAACATTTTCACAGATATGACACCAAAAGTATGAGCAGCCAAGGGGGAAAAATAGATAAATTGGACTTTATAAAAATTTAAAACTTTTGTGTGTCAAAGGAAGCTATCAAGAAAGTGAAAAGACAACCCACAGAATAGGAGAAAATATTTGTAAATCACAGATCTGATGAGGCACTTGTATCTAGAATATATAAGGAACTCGTATAACTCAATAAAAAAAGACCACCCCTTTTAAAATGGTAAAGGATTTAAACAGACATTTCTCCACAAAGGTACACAAATGACCAAAAAACACACAAGATGCTCAGCATCATTAGGGAAATTCAAATCAAAACAGTTAGATACCACATCATGCCCACTAGAATAGCTATAACATTTCTTTAAAAGTAAAATAACAAACGTTGGCAAGTATCTGGAGAAATTGGAACCCTCATACACTGCTGGTGGTAATGTAAGATGTTTTAGTCACTGTGGGAAACAGTTTGACTGTTCCTTGAAATGTAAACATAGGCTTATTATATGACCCAGCAATTCCACTCCTAGATATGTACCCAAGAGAAATGAAAACATATGTCCACACAAAAATCTGTAGGGGAATGTTCATAACAGCATTATTTATAAAAGCCCCAAACTGGAAGCAACCCAAATGTCCATCAACTGATAAATATTATTTAGCCATAAGAGGAATAAAGTACTCATACATGCTACGACAGGGATGAATCTTGTGAACATTATGGCTAAGCGAAGGAAGTCAGGAACAAAAGGTCACATATTGTATGATTCCATTTATATGAAATGTCCAGAATAGGCAAATCTATAGAGACAGAAATCAGATTACCAGTTGCCAGGGGTTGGGAGGAGGGAGAATGAGAAGTGACTGCCAATAGGGGTGAGGTTTCTTTTTGGGGTGATGAATGTGTTCTGGAATAAGGTAGTGGTGATGTCTGTACAATCTAATGACTGTACCTAAAACCACTGAATTGTCCAATTTAAAATGCTGAGTAGTTTTTGGTATTTGAATTATTATTTCAATAAAAGATGCACTTAGTTAGCCTTGGCTGGATCCTGGTTGCCAAAATAAAACATTATAAAAGACATTTTTAGACACCCAGGGAAATTTAAATGTGAGCTGGATATTAAATGATATAAAGTTTAGGAAATTATTGTTAATTTTCGTAGGGGTGATAAGATATTGTGTGAATATAACTGGCATGTATACAGGATAATGTCCTATTTTAAGAGGTTCTTGCTGAAGCATTTAAGGGTCAAGAGCCATGATACTTAAAACTTACAGTGAAGTGGTTCACCAAAAAAGACAGATAATAGATAGATAGATAGATGACAGATAAAACAAACATGACAAATGTTAACAATTAATTAATTTAGGTGTGATTATATGGACAGTCATTATACTATCACATTTTTTATGTTTGAAATTTTTCACAATAAAAGCTTGAATAAACATTTGCAAAGGATTGGGGAAACACATACGTTCATACACTTCAGTGGAATTTAAATTTTGAAAAGGCACTTAAGAGTGTGATTTTGCAGTACTTATTACAATGAAAAAGGGGGGAATTCACGATGACCCGGTGATTCCCATTCGCTATATCTACCCTAGAGAAATCCCTGCTCAACTACACAAGGAGGCATAAGCTAAGACTTTCACTGAAGCAGTTTGCAATAGAAAAACACTGTAAACAGCTTAAATGTCCATTGATAAGGGGGTAATTACATAAATTGAGATATATTCATAACATGCCACACTATGCAGTAATTTATTGTAAATGAACGAGGTACATGACAAGGTCTTCAAGACAACGTAGGGTAAAAAAGCAAGTTGCAGAATGATATGTACTACCCAGCATTGGTACAAAAAGTCCGTGCGTAAAATAATCCTCTATATTTGCATAGGTCCCTATATATGCATGTAAACATAGAGATAAAGGTCTTAAAATACACACACCAAATGGATGACACTGTCAATTTAGGGAGGGAGTGGGGAGTGAGATTGAGTGTGATAATACCACATATGAGACCAAAACCCAACCCAATGTAAGGAAAGGAGAGGAGTGGCCAGAAAGGAGTTCAAGGGACACGAAGGACAATGAATTATGGTTTAAGTCTCTAAAGATTGACAACAAACCTACAGATGAAGGATTTATTTAAACAAGTATTTTCTCTCATGTGGTATAGCAAGAAGTGGGATAGCAGGAGGCACAGAAGATTTTATCTACTTGACTTTTTTGTTCAAGGTCTCCTCTAGTTCCTCCCAATTTGGCTGACACATCGCCCTTCATCTGGGGACTGGTCTTAGCTCACCAGCAGCTGGCGTGCGGGCCGGTCCTGCTTACTAGAGAAAGGGGATTTTGCTCCCCAACCATTCTTCTGTTCCAGGAGCACAGATTCTCATTCAGGAGGCCCAGTCTCCTGCAGCAGCCCTGCCTGAGGAGGTGGTACTGCCTTAGATGCTTCCCGAGTTTTCCACTGACCTAAATGGGACTGCGAATACATCAAAAGTATTTTGACAAACAATACAGCAGTGACTTGACTGAAAGAGAAAGAGAACAAGGGAAACAGAGAATGGAAGCAAAGGGGAGAAAGGAGAAGAAAGCGGGGGTGGGGGGCGGGAGAGCAGAGAAAGGGAAAAGCGGGGAAGGAAGAGATGAATGTGAAGAGTGGGGTCATATGCCAGGTCTGCTCACGATAGTCTCATGAAGTGGAGGACACTTCTGTGGGCTCCGGTCATCTTAGCAGCTTCTGTAAGATTCCTTGGTCTGCTCAGAACATTCAAGTTTTGCAGGCTGATGTTCGTTCCCTAGCCTGGTGAGGGTTCGATTCAGGATGTGAGGCGTGGCTGTGCAGGTGGTCGTCTGGTCAGCATTGATGTGGATCCTGGTCTGGACGGGGATGACCTAGCGCTGTGCGGAGAGTAGGCACGGCCCTGTTCTAGTCAGTGTCCTGAGTGGTTTCACGGGCCTGTTTGGGGTAGAGAGTCATTGTTGGGGGAGAGGGGTTTGAGAATTGATTCTGTTTAGCAGGTCCCTCGAATTGTTGGAGACGGTGTTACGGATCTTAGTTTCATCAAATTCAGCCTAATGGTCTGTGAAGAGGTGGTAGGGGAGCCGTGGTAGGGGCTGACACCTATGTCCCAGGTAGACTCTGGTCTAATCACAGGTTGCCTCAGGTTTTGAGGACTGGTACCGGCTACGTGGACCTGGTCTTCTCCGTCATTTCCTCACGCTGGAGCTGTGCACTGGACAGATCACGGGTTGTCCAGAGAACAGGGGCAGTAGTGAGCAGCAGGTCAAGCCAATAAACGAAGAGGAGGCGTGGTTATAACCTGCCACATGGTATGGGGAGATTGACAAGTATCTGGAGGGCTGCTTCATGAAGAGCTTGGTTGGGGTGAGGTCTGCTCAAGGGTGGTCTCAAGGAAAAGGGTACATATAAGTATGGGGAGTGATGGTGTGGGCCAGTAGCTGGTGTGCACTGCAAACCTACGTTAGAGTCCTCGCTGGTTTGGAAGAGATTTGCCTAATGGCATGTGTACCTAGGTAGTGAGCCTTAGAGAGCTAAATAATGATGGGTGCAGTGGTTGTAGGAGAGGATAATATTCAAAATATTTAACAACAGATTCTGCATGGGCACTGGCCAATCAGTACACACACTGCAACAGGATTCTGAAGCAAGCATTATGCCTCAGTTGCGAGATTCTGAGGAGGTCCAGGACTCCTTAGGGAGGGTCTAGGGACACCGGGATGATGGTGGGATGCACAATGGGAAGGCGGAATGGTTTAGGGAAGTAGGTATTTATCAATAAGCAGGGAAGAATTTCAATATTTGAAAACCTATTATGGCCATACTCATGTATTCTGGATGAATATTGGTCCCAGTTTTAGGGTTACTTGTTCTAAGCAAGAGTTGTCTGTTGGTGTGAGGCATTTTAAGTAGTGGCAGGCGGCTGCCTCATAGTCTGTGGGGAAACAGAGAGGGCAGGCCAAATCGGGGCCTTTTTTGGAAGCCCTAATTACTGAAAAGATGACCTTCCTTGTCTTTATCATTCAAATGGAAATCATTCTAAACCATATAAAGGTGTAAAAAAAAAAATCCAACAAAGTTCTGATTTTTCTTATCACGATTATTTCATCTTTTAATGTCGAATTACCAACTCCTGAACAAGTTATTTGGCTGGTGCCCCTGCACTGCTGTGCCCTAAGCACATATTAGAAAGTTGTTCCGCTGGGCATATGGTGAGATGTGAACCCTGGTCTGGGAGAGGGCTGCCTTACTGGGAGCAGAACGGCAGCATAAGCCCTGGTGAAGGTGAGGGCTGGTGAGGTCAGCTTCACAGTAGACCCAGCAACGGGAGCCTCTGGTCTGGCTGTCCTGTGTGAAGTGCTGGCTGGGTGCTCAAGACTGACCTCAGGATGTTCAGAGTGGTGGCATGGCGAGGGATCGTGTAAGGCTGCCTTCACTGCATTGGCAAGTTCAGTGAGAGCTCCAATCCGAGCGAGGCTTGCCTCACAGAGTTAAGATGGGTTAAGTAGGCCACGGAGGTCATTGTCAAGGCTGTATCACTGTAGGATACAGTCCGGCGGAGAGCAGACTCGTCTCAGCATGTATCACAGCCAAGACGTGACCTCAGAAAGAAAGCTCTTACTCCACGCAGCTAGGGTATGGCTCCTCATGTAAGTGAGAGCTGCCTGAGGGTGTCTGGAGTGTGGGTGAGTGCCAGGAGGGCTGCTTTGGGGTATGCACCGTGCTGGTGTCGACCTTGGTCTGAGAAGGTACTGTGTGGGGTTATCCCGATCAGTGGATGAGGCCCCTTGAAGGAATGTGTCAAGGAAAAAAGAAAGGGCTCTGGGATGGACGGGGCCTGCCCAGCATGGTATGGCACAGTTGTGAGGGTCTCAGGTGGGGCGAGAGTTACCCCACTGTACGTAGCTTGGTCTGAGGGTCTCCTTGTTGATAAGATCCTGCCTAATAGTATGTAGTGTGTCGAAAGTGCCTGAACCTTGAACGGATATTTGAGGGTATTATATCCAGACAATTACAACACACAGGGAACCAGTATTCTGAAAGGGCTGCCAATTGGTGACTGTGCAATGGCTTATACGCCATCATTTAATATGTGTACAGATAAAGAAATGGAGACAAACTGACCGTTCTTCTGAACCTGTTCCTGCAATCCTAGCCCTATAATCTGGAAGACATTGGGCCTCCAATTCTCCATGTGCACTGGAAGACACTGGTAGCTACCGGCCAAAGAGCACTGAGAACCTCAAGCTTTAGAACCTGTTGGGGTGCCGACTCTCTCATCCAATCGTGAGTCAGTGGTGGAAGCTCATTCCTCAACCAGGCACAGCTCGTCCCATCAAGGATTCTGGAAGCCTACACCTCTCTATATTCTAATCTCAGATCCCTCCTGGAAGTAGACATATAGGAAAGCCCTGCCTCCGATACTCTTCACCTCACTTACACGTGGGGCACATTCCCTGAATATGTTTTATATCTCAGAAGAACATATGTGAACCTAATTCAATTGTGCCTATGAGATACATGAGCTGTACATCTATCACAAGTTTCCACAGTAAAAGCCACCACTGTCTATTCACAGCTTAATAACATTTATAACATGGCCTACTGTTTAATAAAAGTATAAAATAGATCACAATATCCTTATCTTTTGAGCTTTTCTGATATAGGTAAAGGGGTGTGGCCATGTTAAATCCCTTCTTCTGTGAAAGAAGCCAAACGTTTACAACATCATCCACTGCCATTGCCACTGCCTCAGCTTAAGACTTCAAAAAATTGGTACTTACGTAAAAGAGTCAAAGGAAGGAAACACACCTATTGTAGTGCATCGGTTAACAGAAGTCAGAGAGCTTGGCTTCAAATCCCGTCTCTATCACTCGGTAGCTATGTGACCCAGGAACATTTATTCACCGCTCTAAGTCTCAGCTTCATCATCTAAAAACTAGTGACAGTATTAATTGTACCTGCCCCGTGGGAATCATTGTGAGGATTGAATGAAGTGGTGGAATAATGTGCTTAAGAGGATTAAGGTATCTGGCACATAGTTTACAATACATGGTAGCTGCCGTTATTATTAACGCCACAAGATAGAGGGTCTAAAAAAAAAGAAATTATTGACCATTAATCTGTATTCTCTGTAAGACAAGACAAACAAAACGTTCAAGCTACACGGCTGCATAAAACCTTTTCTGGAGACCCTCTGGCTCACATTCCAGTGTTTTGTTGTCTTAAATAACTCATTCTCCTGTGTTGATGACCTATAGATTGTTCAAGACCTCTGACTCTCGCCTGCTCCTTCAATTCTTGCCTGTTCGCCAATAAGGGATCTCACTTAATGCTAATTTCTCTTCCTCAGCAATTTCTGGAGATGGTGGGAGAATCTGGGAGGAGGGTTGAGAGGGTGTGACTCTGGTTTCTGAACTAGGCAGCACAAGGAGCTAGGCTCAGCCTTGACCAGGGGAGCGGGATAGATGGTACCTCCTGCCCCCAGCACCCTCCTCCCAGGCAAATGGAAGTACTGTTCATAGACACGGGCTTGCTTGTCTTCCAAGCTTCCCAGTGTCTTATTTTACAGTGACCTTGGAGCTGCTGAGAGTAGATTCACCATCTGTGTGTTTTGGGAAGGCCAACCATTGCCTTGAACTGAGAGCTCCACCTCAGGGCCAATTTGAGACTTGGTCTCTAATGAGATGTCTTCCTGTCTAGTACTTATCATGGCTCTAGTGACAGGCTGAGAAGTGCTTAATCATTTCACTTACATGTAAATCTTCACCCTCCATGGGCTTCTTTAGTTCTCTTCCTTCTTCCAGGCAGTTAAAATTGCTTACACATGTACACACATGCACACCCATGAACACACACATCGCCCATAAGGACTACACCCACTGATGTCACACTAAGCAGAGATCAGCACGAAACTGGAAACCCAAGTTATTAGAAGCTCAGACTACGGCAGCAACCTAGTGGCAGGGGGAGGAAAACGGGGGGCTTATGACGATTATCAGCTCAAGAGGAAAAAAAAAATCTCAAAACGTTCAATATGGAATACTAGGTTTAGAGAAAAACAAAAAAAAGGGGAGGAAATGGGCCCAAGACCATCTTTTAAAAGCAATCTCTGTGGGGTTTTGGCTTATTGCCTGGAATGTTACAGCAATTAAATTCTTCCAGTAATAGCTAGGGAAAGGTTTCCACTAGACAAACTGAGTTTATCAATACTAGTCTAAGATTTGGGATTGATATTCAAATCTATTTTCATTCATCCTCGTATTCAATCCATATTTATTGTGTACCCGCTATGTGCCAGACACCCTTCTAGGCCCTGAGGAGACAGAGGTGAACAAGCCACACAGAGTCACGGCGCTAATGGACCATGCTTCTTGCTTTCAGTGGGGGTGGAATCCTTTTCCAGAATCCAAATTCAGACCGTCTTGTCTTATTCAGAAGGTGATAGCCCACTCTGACCACCCAAACCCACCCATCTCTTTCTGCTCAAATCCAAGGCCCAAAGCCCAGGACAAAGTTGTAAGTTTCGTTTCCTGCAGCAACTGAGAGCCTTGGGCCACTTGTCATTCCGTCCTCTGAGTCCCTACTTTACAGCGTTCTCCTCTACCCACTCTCCCGACCCCGCCACCAGGTTTGCCTTGTGGGGTTTAGACACTGACATAGGACAAATAAGCCCTTCAAGTGAAACAAAACCGTCACTGTCAAGTCCATATTAGGGACCCTTATTATATACTCTCCACACAAGCCCTGACACTGGCCGGTGCCAATCTGCCAAGGGAAGAACAATCAGTCTCTGATAGGCTCTTGGCTCCTAGCAGGGCTTCAGGATGAAGCCCCGCGTGGAGGATGAGGCCTTGCTTACCGGCAAAGGGAGAGGCAAGGATTAACAGTCTGAGATTGTTGCCAACAGCTCCTCCAGAGCTGAGGGGCTGGGCCTAGATGTCTGAGGACCTCATGCCCGCTCTGCTAGTAACTCAGATGAGTGAGCTCCTTCATCGTGCCAAGCCACATGCTGGCAGTGAATACAAATTATAACAGTGCTTTGATTGACAACATTAGCCAGACTTACGAAAAGCTCTGCGTGTCTGGATGAGACTGTGGATGCTGCATTGTCTCTGGTGCTTAAGGGATCAGAGCGCGCACTTGTAGTAGGAAAGCAAAATACTGGTGATGACTTTATAGGCGGGCTTTTTCCCCAACAGGTCTCAGTCATTCCAAGGCACTCCTCCATGCTTTATCTGACATCCGTAGCTCCCAGGAAAGTAGCAAGTAGAAAATGTTAATGAGAAATAATCTCCAAGAATCCCCCAGGCCTCTTCGGCCCTACAGTTCGGCCCCCCTGCCCTTGGGACAATGGATTGTCCAAGGGAGGGGGCGAACTGTAGGGAAGAGGCTGGGGGAATTGGAGATTATTCTAATCTACACTTTCTAGTTGTATTTCCTGGGAGCTACTAGATGTGATAAACACATCCCTTGGAATGAGGATTTCCTATATCCTTCAGCTGCTTTGTACTCCTGAAGGGTCCCACAGCCATTACTTTAAACTCTCATCTCTATGCTGATGAGATCCTCAACCTCTCTCTCCTCCTCCCTGCAGGATTCTAGGCCCACATTGAAAGGCTCTGCCAGAAACCTCAGGGGATGAGTAAAACTCAGCATGTTCTAAACCAGACCTGTCATCCCTGCTTCCCACCCACCAGCAATTCTTCCCCCAAACTTTCTGCTTTATTTTCATGGCAAGAAACTATAGAATTATCATTTATCTCTTTCTTCCACTCCCATAACTTCCAGATAGCAAGTTCTACCGATCTATTCCTCCGCTTCTATTTGTGATGAATGGATAATTATTTATTGTGTAATTGACCTGGGGTCTCAGTTTTGATACTCTGTAATAGAAACAGTGACCTAAGAAGTCTTCCAGCGTTTACAGTATTAAATACACTGAAATGAAATCTGGGTGGGTTTGGTCTAATACTGATTTTTTTTTTCCATTTTGCTTCCTACTGCCACCAATTTAATTAAAGGCTTTACTGCCTATGGTCTGTATTACTGCAGTAACCACTCTGCTGCCAATTAATTCATTCAACATGAATTCAGTATATATTTATTATATGTCTACTACATGCCAGGTACTGTTCCAGGCATGGAGGATACAGGGAAAGTAGGACAGATAAAGGTTCCTGCTCTCATGGAGCTTACATTCTAGTTCTGTGCACGGGAGGTGGGGAGTAAATAGTTCAAGAACAAGATAAGTTGAAGAAAAGAAAACAGGTTGATGTATTAGAAGGTGATAGCAAGGAAGGAAGGCTACTTTAGGTGGTCAAGAAAGGCCTCTCTGAGAAGGTGACATTTATGCTGAGTCCCCAATGACAAGAAGGTGTCTATCACATGTAAATAATTAGAACAGCATTCCAAGAAGAAAGAATTGGTGCAGAGGCCCTAATGGACTTGTTCACAAAACAGAAAAGACAGTGAGACTGAAATACAGTGAGCAAGAGGGAACAGGGCACAAGCTGGGGCTGAAGAATCATGCAGGTGCCAAATCCTGTAGGGCTCTTGTACACCACAGGAAAAAGTTTGGATTTTGTTCTAAGTGCAATGAGAAACTACTAGACGGTCTCAAGCAGATGAGTGATGATCTGACTTATATTTTTAAAAGCTCACTGTAGAGGCTCTGTGGAGAATTAATGATAGGCCCTATAATAATAATAATAATATCATAATAATAATATAGAGGAGAAAAGGTAGAATTGGGAAGACCAGGTAGGAGATATTACAGTGGTCTAGGCAAGAGATGATGATGGCTCGGACCAAGATGAGAGCGATGGAGGTAGAACAGATGGATTTTTAATATTTTTTGGAGGTAGAGTCAATAGAATTTATTTTTTTTAATACATTTATTTTTTATTTTTGGCTGCACTGGCTCTTCATTGCTGTGCACGGGCTTTCTCTAGTTGCGGCGAGCGGGGGGCTACTGTCCGTTGCGGTGTGCAGGCTTCTCATTGCGGTGGCTTCTCTTGTTGCGGAGCACGGGCTCTAGGTATACAGGCTTCAGTAGTTGTGGCACTCAGGCTCAGTAGTTGTGGCTCGCCGGCTCTAGAGCACAGGCTCAGTAGTTGTGGTGCACAGGCTTAGTTACTCCACGGCATGTGGGATCTTCCAAGACCAGGGCTCGAACCCATGTCCCCTGCTTTGGCAGGCGGATTCTCAACCACTGCGCCACCAAGGAAGCCCCAATAGAATTTATTGATGAACAGATGAATAGAATGTGTTGGGTGAGAGAAAGTAGGGTCAAGAATGAGGTTAGGGCTTCCCTGGTGGCACAGTGGTTGAGAGTCTGCCTGCCGATGCAGGGGACACGGGTTCATGCCCCTGTCCGGGAAGATCCCACATGCCGCAGAGCGGCTGGGCCCGTGAGCCATGGCCGCTGAGCCTGCGCGTCCAGAGCCTGTGCTCCACAACGGGAGAGGCCACAACGGTGAGAGGCCCGCGTACCTCAAAAAAAAAAAAAAAAAAAGAATGAGGCTAAAGGGAATTCCCTGGTGGTCCAGTGGTTAGGACTCTGGGCTTTCACTGCTGAGGGCGCGGGTTCAATCCCTGGTCGGGGAACTAAGATCCCACAAGCTGCGTGGTGTGGCCAAAAAAAAAAAAAAAAAAAAGAATGAGGCTTAAGCTTTAGTCTTGGACAAATGGTACCATTTACTTAGGGAAGCCTGAAGTAGGAACAATTTGTTGGTGGGGGTGAGGGGTACATGGATCCAGGGCGTTTTGGGAGCCATGATAAGTTTGAGATGCTATTAGACCTCTAAGTAGAGATTTAAGTAGATAGTAGGATATATGAATCTAAAGTTCAATGGAGAGCTGAGAACTGAAGATATAAATGTGAGCATCATCAGTATGTAGACTTTGAAAACTATGAAACTGGATAAAATCATTGTAAGAGAGCACTGACATTGTAAGAGAGGAATAGAAGACTTAGAGCTAAGCTGTGGGGTGTTCCAACATTTTGAGGTTAGGTAGAGAAGAAATAGTCAGCAAAGGAGGCTGAGAAGAAATGGCTAGAGAGATATGAGGAAAACTGGAAAGTATGGAGTTGGAGAAATCAAGAGAAGAGACTGTGGCAGAAAGAGGATGGAAAAATGACCACTGGATGTGACTCCGAGGAGGTCAATGGTGACCCTAACAAGAGTATTGACCATAACATCCTGGGGGTAGAAGCCTGTCTAGAGAAAGCTGAGAAGAGAATGATAAGTGAGGAAGTGGAAACAAGAATATAGATAGCTTTTTTTTTTACTTTCTTGGAAGTTTTGCTATTAGGGCGGTAGAGCAATGGGTACGAAGCTGGAAGGGAGTGTGAAGTTAGAGAAGGTTTTCATTCTTTTTTTTTTTTTTTTAAAGCAGTAGGTTAACACTGCATATCTGTGGAGAGAGAAAGACTGAGGATGCAGAAGAGAAAGATACCATTCCAAGAGAGAAGTCCTTGAGGTGACCAGAGGAGATGGCACTTCCTGGACCCTGCTGTCAGAGCGTCTTCCAAAAGGGCAGTTTCGATGATGCAATTCCTCCTTTGCAATTCCTTTGCAATTGCTCCAAAATTGCCCATGGCTCCCTACTGCCTACTAAATAAACCTAACTTTTTAGCCTGGCGGTTAAGCCCAGCCACCACCAAAACTTCCAGCCTTGTTATCCTTCAGCAAGTCCCCATGTGTATCCCATGTGAAAGCCAACATAAGCTACTCACTGGTACCTTCATACTCTGTGTGTGTTGTCACCTCCACGGCTTTGCTGGTGCCCTTTGCCCTCAGTTCTGCCTGTCGAAAGCCTCATGCTTCAGTGCCTTCCCTGATGCTCCAACAAGAAACAATCCCTCCTTCTCCTGGTGCCTATAGCACTCTGCAATTCTTAAGGCCTGTAGAAAAGACTACAACCATTAGCATTTATATAGTTTCAGCTTATAAGATTATGTGTATGTTCTTAATTAAGACTAATAGTTAACACCGTCTTGTCCTATAACATGTTGAGTTTGAGTATGTGTCTCTCCTTAACGATCAAATATCTCTCTGAGATCAGGGACCACCTCATGCCACAGATGACAAAAAGTAGGCATTTACTAACTGTAGAGTGTGAAATGACATCACAGCTACCTCTATACACAGGTGTATCTCACTTAATGCAGTCAACCTGTTTCTGAAAGTTAAGCACCTTGAATTTCTGTAAGTGAATCCCTTATGGCATTCATCTCAGAGGCTGTCAGCTTAAAGAGGCCTGTCTCTTATCGTGGTGTTCAGATTGAAACGTATAGAAATATCACATCACTATGTTGTGTAACAGGCACTGACACAGTGTTGTAGGTCAAATAAACAAACTCGTAGAAAAAGAGATGAGATTTGTGGTTAACCAGAGGCAGGGGCTGGGGGAGGGGAAATTGGACGAAGGCAGAATTGTGCTGCCACAATTCTTCTCAAGTATCAATAGAAATATTGTGCTCAAAATGTCAGAAAATATAACTGTTGAAAATAAAAAATAATCCCGGAAACCTGGCAGTATCTGCCAATAACACACTGGAAAGCGTTAGCAGCATGGTTCTGCTTTTAACTCGTGTCAAGCCACCTTAGCACTTCCAAATTGACGTTCAAGGTAATTTCCTATACATTTTGGGCACTTTGCCCATTGCTTCCCCTTGTTGGCCTCTTTCCAGACACCTGTGCCTGATTATACCTGCATCTGATGAGGATCCTTGGGAAGAAGAGCTAACAGCATCTAAGATCTAAAATGGAAGTCAATTTCATTGTGGAGGGGAGGAAAGGAGAAAAGAGCTGAAGAAGTCTGTGGCTGGGGTTTCTGTCCACTAGGCTTCCCTTGCAGAGGCTGTGTCTTTCACTGCAAGCTTTCACGTCATATGTCCTAGCTTGAATTTCCATCTTCTAGACATTTCTGAGTCTCCTATGCCAGCCCCCACCCTCCTCCCAAAAGGCTCATGTTCACAATCTCCATGATCCAGCTTAGGTGGGCCATGCCAAAATGGCAGCTTTTCTTGGAGTTTCTGTTCCACTAACCTGCAAAACACATTCTAAGATCACATTCCTGTAGTCACAGATGACAGCACAGATGGAAAAATTAACACTTATGTGTAAAAGCACTGCAGAACTCTGGTATGTACATTCTCCAAAGCTGCACCTGAGGGACTGCTACTACAGGGTGGGAGATGATGATAGATGGGAGTAGCCAATAAGGTAACCATGTATTTGCTAGTGAGCACCTATCTCCCTATTTCTAAGGCAACATCCAGGGAGTGACCAGGGTACCTGAACAGCAAAGAAAAGAAAGGACCATGAACCTTGATACCACTGCTTTTGAAAAGTTGCCAACTCTCTTTCTAGGGGTTCCTGCACAAAGCAGGGTGGTTAAAGACCAAATGAAGAAAGCAGGTCTTGTCCTTGGGGGATATGCTATTAGCAGCCATTGAGACAAAGAAGAAGGAAAATCAGGAGCAACCAAAGCCATCCTCTCAGGATTTGTCAAGAGGAGGGGGTAGCAAAAAAAAAAAAAGAAAAGGAAAGAAAAGAAATAGAAAGTATCTATTGTATTATGTTGGATTATGTGTCCATTCTAAAATGTTCTAACAGGAGAATACATTATAATATAATAAATTAATCTTTAAATGTTAAAAAAAAGAGTAGAGGGTAACACATTGGGGAATAATACTCCTCCATTGCTTTGTAATGTGATGGTGACACAGTAGTAGAGTGTAAGAGATACATGGTGGATGCCTGGATTCTCCTTCAAACTCAGTCACTATTTTACTGTGTGGCTCCGGGCAAGCAAGTAGAAAGTTCCTCATCCAAAAAACAGACATAATTTAGCCTCCCAGACTACCTATCTACTTCAAAGCATCATGACGTAATTGCATGCAACATACTTTGGTTTCTTATAATGGTTAAAGCCACCAAAAATCTCTGGATAAATATGTTTTTTAAAATTGGCATAAAATCAATAAAAAACCACATTATTTATGAACTATCAGAAAGAGAAATTAAGAAAACAATCCCATTTAAAATTTCATCAAAAAAGAATAAAATACCTAAGAATAAATTTAACCAAGGAGATGAAAGACATGTACACTGAAAATGATAAATCATTGAGGAAAGAAATTGAAGAAGAAACAAATAAATGGAAATAGATTCTATGCTCATGGGTTGGAAGAATTAATATTGTTAAAACATCTATACTACCCAAAGCGATCTACAGATTCAATGCAATTGCTATCACAATTCCAATGGCATTTTCCACAGAAATAGAACAAATATTCCTAAAATTTGTATGGAACCACAAAAGACTCAGATAGCCCAAGCAATCTTGAGAAAGAACAAAGTTGGAAATATCATGATCTCTGATTTCAAAATATATTATAAAGTTATAGTAATGAAAACTGTATGGCATTATTATAAGGACAGACACACAGATCAATGGAACAGAAGAAGGAGCCCAGAAATAAACTCATGCATATACGGTCAATAAATATCTGACAGAAGAGCCAAATATATACAGTGGGGAAAGGACAGTCTCTTCAATAAATAGTGTTGAGAAAATTGGACAGCCACATGCAAAAGAATGAAACTGGACCACTATCTTACATAATACACAAAATTTAGCTCAAAATGGATTAAAGACTTGAATATAACATCTGAAACCATAAAACTCCTAGAAGAATACACAGGCAGTAAGCTCCTTGACATAGGTCTCTTATCATCTTTGATGATTTTTTTTAATCTGACACAAAAAGCAATAATAAACAAATGGGACTACCCCAAACAAAAAATTTCTGCACAGCAAAGAAAACCATCAGCAAAATGAACAGGCAACCTACCAAATGGGAGAAAATATTTGCAAATCATATATCTGATAAGGGGTTAATAATCAAAATATATAAAGAACTCATACAACTCAACAGCAAACAAAACAAAAAAACCCCAAAACAATCCAATTAAAAGTGGGCAGAAGATCTGAATATACATTTTTCCAAAGAAGACATACAGATGGCCAACAGGTATATTAAAAGATGCTCAACATCAGTAATCATTGGGGAAATACAAATCAAAACCATGATGAGATATCACCTCTCACCTGTTAGGATGGCTATTATGAAAAAGGCAATAAATAACAAGTGTTGGCCAGGATATGAAGTAAAAGGAAGTGCACTGTTGGTGGGAATGTAAATTGGTTCAGCCACTATGGAAAACAGTATGTGGGTTCCTCAAAAAATTAAAAATAGAACTACCATATGATCCAGCAATTTCACCTCTGCGTATTATCTGAAGAAAAAGAAAACAGTAAATCAAAAAAGATATACGCACCCCCACGTTCACTGCAGCATTATTTACAATAGCCAAAATACAGAAGGAGATATGGAAGATACACACACACACACACACACACACACACACACACACACAGGAATATTATTTAGTCATAAAAAGGAACAAAATTTTGCCACTTGCAGCAACATGGATAGACTTGAGGGTATTATGCTGAATGGAATAAGTCAGACAGAGAAAGACAAATACTGGCTGATTTCACTTCTATGTGGAATCTAAAACAAAACAACCCAAGCTTATAGCTACAGAGAACAGATTGGTGGTTGCCAGGGGCAGGGGCTGGGGGTGGGTAAAATGGTGAAGGCGGTCCAAAAGTACAAACTTCCAGTTATAAAATAAGTCATGGAGATGTAATGTACAGCATGGTGACTATAGTTAATAATACTGTATCGCATATTTGCTCTCTTAGCAAAGTTGCAAAGAGTAAAAGTTCTCAGAAGAAAAAGAATCTGTGACTATGTATGATGACGACTTACTGTGGTTATTGTTTTTCAATATATACAAACATCGAATCATTATGTTGAACACCTGAAATTAACATAATGTTACATGTCAATTACACCCCAATGAAAATAATAAGTAAAACTAATGATATTGGTTAAAAGAAAGAAATTATGGTTAATGGGATGAGAGGAAAGGAATGTATAGTAGTGGTCAATAAAATATTATACATGTAGAAAAAAAAGAACTAACAAGGTAGTGACTATTATGGGACAAGACTGACGTGATAATGGGAACCTAGAAAGTTGAGTAAGCATGGAGGTAGCTCCTTTTGCCCTAAGGGCATTTTCCAATGCTAGCGAATTTGAACTTCCATGTTGAAAGGCTTGTGGGTCAAGGGGGACAAAAATCAAAGCCCAGAGACATAGAAGGTGAGAAATACGGTAGGAAACTCTCACCACAGAGAGAGCCAGGGCTCCAAATAATAATACTTACAGGATAAGGATGAATCACACATGAACCTTGCAGGCTTGCAGCCAGTGTTTATATTGTCCATAAAAAACTGAAGTCTTGAAATAAAATTGCCCCAGACTAGCAGTGCCCCAAGATCCTGGTCAAAGCAAACACAAACTCTCTCTCTGAAGAAGGATAACTTTATCCTGGGTCTCAAATTATTGCTACAAATAAGTTTTCAAGTAAAATGACTAGCACACAAAGATAACCAGACACACGAGGAAATAAAGTACCATGTCCAGGAGCCTGTAGAAAAAGCAAACAACAGAAATCGACCCACAAAGACTTCAGATTTTGGACTTGTTAGAAATAGACTATAAAATGATACTATGTTTAAAGAAATGGAGTTAATCTGTTCTAAGGTCCTGATATTATCCATGAGCAGGATACAAAAAAAAAGTATGATCCGAAAACTATGACAAGTTAAATGGGCATGCTCTAATTTTTAGGTAACAATTGAAAGAATATAAACAGTATTTATCTTCCAAACTAGTAGAGCGGAAAGAGAAAAATGATAAAACAATAAAATCATTGCCAAAGAAGGCAAGAAAGGAGAGGAAAAGAAACAGAAAGACAAGTAGAAAGCACAAAACAAGTTGGTGGATATTCATATTGGATAATGTACACAGAAGTGCTAGGGAAAAGTTCACAGTGTATTATGAATGTAAGAGATTCTTGTGATTTGGATACTTAAATTGTAGTAAGCACAGAACTATCCTCTACTTTCAGCTCTCAATTTTTGAATGGTCCTCGGACTCTACTGCCTGGTGGTCCCACAAGTAGGGTGTGGGGTGGTGGAGTGGCTGTTCACCTGAGCCTCAAAAGAAACCATGACCGATTCCAAAGAAATCAGAACATAGGGACAATAAGGACATAAAATAGATGCAGCCTTTCTTTTATGGTCCAATTTGCTGAGAGCTGGGGAGTGAGAGCTGAGAGCATGGACCTAGGCACAGTCAGGGGCCCAGGCAGGACCAGGGCCAGGGCAAAGGCAGGACAAAATAAAAACTACTACAAATATCACAAACTGGTCGTTTGGACACTTGACCATTCATTCAGTGATTTGACGTTCAGTGAATTCACTTTTGGAGAACTGGCTTTTAGTCCACTAGAACCATTTGACATGTATTTGCTACATGTGGATTTCCTGTGCCTCTTGTCCCAGGGCCTTGGGAAGCAGCACAAGGGAATGGGGATGGCTAACAGTGATGGCCCCAGACTCAGAAGAGCCCTGCGCGTGGTTTAAAGCTCTGCTCTCACTGTCTTGAAGTTCTTAGTTTTTAAACCAGAGGCCTGACCTTTCTATTTTTCACTGGGCCCTGCAAATTACGTAGCTGGTCCTGACAGCCAGAGTGGTAAGTGGGCAGCAGCAGATGAGGATAAGGTCAAGGCCACTCATTGAGTTTTGCCAACCTCATGGCTTATGAGTGCCCCAAGCCTAAGACTAAATGAATGCTTCATTGGGCGCCATATACAGCCCAAGATGTGTTGAATGGAAGTGGTGACTGAGGTACCAGAGCATCCATCCAGAACTATTTGAGGGTTATTTTATAATATCACACATCTAGATACCAGGCATTTACTATACACCAGGCACTGGGCTAAGCCCTTTGCATATGTGATCTAACTAATTCCTTATTATGAGCAGGGTACTGTACTAGGTGCTGTGGGAAACACATAAGTTCTTTTCTAAATCCCCTTTCAGGGAGGAGCTAACTGTGTAGTTGGACAGAGACATATAAGCAATAGTAAAACAACTGAAAAGGCAGGATATGTTTAAGGGCCAAATGCATGACACGTCTGAGCAATAATGCAGTACAAGTTCAGAGGAGGGGAGTCCAATGAGTTGCAGTGTCGAGGAAAGTTTCTTGAAGAAACTGAGGTTTGAGATGGGTCTTGAAGGAAAGGTCAGTCCTGGATACATGGATAGGGATTTCAGGAACTCCAAGCAAGGAGAATGGTATGGGAGAGAGAGGGGAAGTAGAAATCCCCCCAGTATGACAGGGAGTGGAGGCAGGATGAGGTTGAACAATCTCGTTGAAGTAGAAGGTACGTAGGGTAGGGTGAGGGAAGCAGCCAGAACTTTTGGAAAGAGGAAGGTGTGGAAGGCCTCGAGTGCCATGGTTTAGACTTGATCTAGAACTTGTAGGGAACAGCAGCAAAGGTTTGGGGCAGCAGAGTGGCATGTAAACGGATGTTTGGGGAAGCTGAACCTAGAGGCAAAGACAGGGGGTACTGGGTACAGTGAGTGGTTCTGGAGCTTCCGGAGGAGAGTTCAAACATTCTCTAAAGGCATCTGGCCAAACTGCATCCCAAACATTCCCCCAGGACCGTCCCTGAGGGCTACCACCCAAGAGGGCAAAGTGAGAGCAATTCAGCCCTCTCTTCTCCTCATCTCTGCCCAGAAAGGGCCTGTCTGGACCCCAGCTCTTGCCTCAGTGCCTACGCAAACACTAATAAGTGCCAAGGCATCGCCATGGAAACCACTGCTTTGGCTTTCTCATGGAATGCTCTGCAGCCACGAGGCTTCCTGCTCTGGGAAGCTTTTCACAAATATTTGAAGAAAGTGGCAAATGCGTCAGCCAGGAGTGCACACGTACAACTGGCTAGTGGGGTGGGGGGTGGAAGGAAGGGGCTTCCTCGTGGTACAGGGTCCATGGGGAACCGACTCAGCCGTGGGGTCACTAGAAAACAATGGCCTTTGAAAGCCACAGTGCTTTTAGTTAACAGGGTGGGCTCCTAACAACGTTTTACCTCTTTCCACTAGCACTGGGTCATACCCTAGGGCCTGAGAGTCTCAATCGCACACCCCCCTCCAGGAGTCCATTAGTGACACTCCGGACTTCCCTATGGTACAGCTCAGCATGACGTAGTAGAGGCTGGTAGAATTACATGGAACACAACAGGGCTGAGAACTGCAGAGGGTAAACATCCATAATGATAATAACCAGGAATAAATCTTAGTTAATTCTGTGCAGGGCACCACACTGAGCACTTTCTGGGGGTTTCCTCATTTAATTCTCACAGTATCCTGTGAGCTTGGTCCTGTGAGCCTGAAGTGGCTACATGACTTACCCAGAGACTCACAGGTCACAGAGCTGGGGGTGTGAACCATGATTTGTCATACATTGGTAACCATTCCCCCTTCCTTTTTTCTCTTTCTAATGACAGTTTTATTGTGAAATATAGTATGCATTAAAAAGTGTGTGAAAATGTATATGTATTTTCTTAAATAGTTATATTTATCTGCTTTCAGTAATTGTTCCATAACGGTGATGATGATAATTAACATTTACTAGGCACTTAGTTTTTGCCAAGGAGAGTGCTAAGTGCTTCACCTACATTCCATCTTATGTAATTCTCACAACGACCCAATGAACCAGGGACTTTTATTATCACCTCTACTTTAGAGAAGAGGAAATTGAGACTTGGAGAGGTTAAGTAACTCATCCAATGGAATTTAGCAAAGCAGGGACAAGAACCCAGTTCTCTCTGATTCCAAGGCCTTACTGCCATTTGCGGTCGCTAAGCGGCATTCTCTCTGGATCTAGGTTGAGTCTTTTAGTGCCAGCAAACCTCCCCCCTCCACTCTGACGGCATCTTGGAGACAGCGTTTTGCTATATCTACATTTCCTGGGATGGTTAAGAACTCCGAGGGGCCCAGCCCTTCTCTAACAGGCAGAATGTCCCCCTTGGATTCTCAAGGTTGATAGGTGTGCCTCAGCCATGACCCTAGGAAGTGTGTGCCTCACAGGACCCCTTCCTAGGCACAGGGTACCCCACAGGCATAGTAGCTACTTTAGGGAAATTCATTCACCTATGTGCTCATACCTAGCTTGCCTTCCCGGTTTGAATTTCAGCCCAGTTTAGGGCTGATGATACCGACACTCCATCTCCAATCGTTCAGGAAGCTGCATCTGTGCGGGCTACAGTCTAGCCTGATTCTCCAAGTGAGAAATCATCTCTGCCCCAGTTCTCCCACTGCCGTTTGTCTGCATGGCCTATTAAAGCATCAGCCCGGTCCGCTGAGCTTAGAGTAACTCTATCACTGAACAACCTCACCTGGAGGCATACTTCTGGTCTTTAGTGAGTGGCGGCGGGGGGGGGTGGGGTGGGGGGGGGTGGGGGGGTGGTTGAGGGTAGATGAATGGATGCTATCTTCTGCTTAAATAAGAGGCTAAAGTCAAATGGCAGATGCAGGTACGTCTAGGTCAGATATACAACTGACAAGCTGATGGCATCAGTTTTATGACATGATAATTCCTCTCATTTAAGAGCAACAGGAGCCTTACAAATGGGAAGATTGTAAATCAGCAAGCAACACCCAGCACATTAATGAAAGTTGCACCCAAAGCCTCTTGTCAATCAAAGTTGTCCGGGATCTGACAAGGAGACAGCAAGGAAAACTGGATTTCTGAGTAATAGCTGTTTTGTCAGCATGAGAAGGGTGACTAGTTGAACTTGCCCTTTATGCCACTGAATTTCATGGATCGATCTTCAAATGTCATCCGAGGAAACACAAGCTTAAGTGACAGTGAGAGTGGCACAGAAGAAAGAAAACTCTACTAAGTTCTGAGTTAACCTGGGTTTATCCTAGGTATTACTTGCTACTGAATAGCTGGGTGACCTTGAAGGGCAAGTCATAGAACTTCTGATCAGGAAGTGATGGTAAAGTTTATCTTGTCTAATCCTCTCCTGATGTTTAATTTTTTCATGCTACCAGCCTCTACTGGCATCCTGGGAGTGACAGGGAACTCGCTACCCATAAAAGCACTTCCTCCAATTCTTTTATTTTTTTATAAATTGATTTATTGATTTATTTCTATTTTTGGCTGCACTGGGTCTTCATTGCTGCATGCGGGCTTCTCTCTAGTTGTGGCAAGCGGGGCTTACTCTTCGTTGTGGTGCACGGGCTTCTCACTGTGGCGGTTTCTCTTGTTGCAGAGCACGGGCTCTAGGCATGCGGGCCTCAGCAGCTGTGCCTCGATGGCTCTAGAGTGCAGGCTCAGTAGTTGTAGCTCACGGGCTTAGTTGCTCTGTGGCATCTGGGATCTTCCCGGACCAGGGCTCGAACCCATGTCCCCTGCATTGGCAGGCGAGTTCTCAACCACCGCGCCACCAGGGAAGCCCACTTCCTCCAATTCTTAGTGAGCTCTCAATTTTATCTATTTTGTTATTTAACAAGCACTTACACTGTGCTTCACGTTTGTCAGATACTGAACTAAGCAAATCACAAATTTTAAACTATTTAATCTTGAAAACGTCTTTATGATATAGGTACTATTATTATCCTGATGTTACGGGTGAGAAAGCTGAGTATCAGAGAGGCTAAAATACTCAAAGTCACACAGCTCGTAAGTGTCAGAGTCAGGATTCTAACCCAGGCAATGTGGCTTCTCACTGTGTATGTTTACCCACTGCACTGTGAAAAGCTCTGTTATTGGGCCGAAACCTGTCTACCTTTGTAACTTTGTAACCCCATTGGTCCTAGTACTTACTCTTCCTGGAGTCCCCAAGACTACATTAGATTTAACCTCAGAAAGGCCTTTTCTATGCGTGAGTGCAAGGCAGGTTAGGATGCTGGAGCCATTGCTATAAGAATGATGGGGTTAGTGCTCTGGCTCAGGTGGGCAGAGGATGCCAGGGCGCTTTACTGTCTGTGTACCAGGCCCACAGATGCGAAGAAAGTCACAGAATGACTTGATGATAAAGTCTGAACTTGAATCTATGTGTTTGAACTTCATGTTAATGTCCTTTATGATACAGTCCCTGAGGCTACCTCCATCCTTGCCCACTGCCCCAAACACGTACATTATTATTGTTGATAATAATTGTAGCTATCATTCAGTGAATGCTTACCTAATCTGTGCCTGATGCTCTACATACATTATCTCACTTAACCCTGAGAGATACCTCTACCCTGTGAGATATGTACTACTATCATCTTCATTTTACAGAAATGGAAATCAAACCATCGGGAGGTCAAGTAATTTGCCAACAGTCAAACAGCTAGTAAGTTGCAGAAGTTGGATTTGAAATCAGATCTTTCTGTCACCAGAGTCTGGGCTTTTAATCAGTATGTTGCAGACCTCTCCACAATATTCACAAGAAACTGGGGCACCTTGTGAACCCCTTGTTGAAATGGAGATTATTAGTGTTAAAAACCTATGAACACCTATAGATATCCTGTTCCTGATATAATCAGATTTTTAAAATATTGGAAAAGAAGAGTTTGAGAGAAAAAGAGAAAGAAGGGAGTCTGCCTCGTAACTGAGATAAGATATGAGGCTATAACTGATAAAACATGATTCTTGGGGAGCGGGGAGATTCATGCTTGCTTTAATTTTACAACAAAGTTTTTCTCAGCACCTACTATGTACCGGGCACTGTGTACAAGGAAGACGGTAGACCTATGCTGTCTACTACTTGACAGGCTCAATTTTGTTTCTTGGCAGGGTTATGCCGAGTCTCTATGACTAAGGGGAAGACAATATTCACTCTGCTTCCTCTAAGAACTGAAATACTTGGTTATCCTTGAGTGGTATAAACCACAGTACCAAGGAAAGACCAGTTTTGAACAAACAAGGGATGTGGCAAGATTTAAAAAGTCATCCACACCAATCCAACCCCCAAATGGAAATCCTCTCAATTTTAAAACAGTGGCAGGGAATCAGCAAGCCTAAAAAAACAATCAGCACAAACATGACAGAAGGTTGAGAGCCTTCGTATATAAAGAGCTTGCAATTTGTCAAGAAAAATACTGAGACTCTAATGATTAAGTGGGCAAAAGATACAACTATTTTCTAAAGGAGGAACTATAAATGGCTAATAAATATGTGAAAAACATTCAACCTCACCTAGTCATAAAATATATAAAAATGAAGCAACAGTCGGAAGCAAATTTTGCCTATCAAATAAACAACAAAAAATAGGTTTTTTTAAAAAAATTGAGAGGACTCAAAGTTGGCAAAAAGTGTCCTATGGGCTCTCTTAAGCACGGCTAGTTTAAACTGGGCAAGCTGTCTGTAAAGAAATTTGGTAATAAGTATAAAAAGCCTACAACACATTTAGACCCATGGCATATAATGACTTGCTTGAGGTCTCTGTGAGGGGCAGCTACAGCCCACAGACACTCAGCACACGGCCTTGGTTAGTCAAGCTCAGCCTTGTATAACTCTTGGTGTCTCAACCAGACTGTGGTCTGTGTCCAGTGCCACCTCCTTCAGCAAGCCCCCTGCACTGAGTACGTGTTCAAGGACTCACCGCCTAGAGATGGATGAACTGATGGAAATGGTGATACATGGGGAGCCCAAGTTCCACATTTCACATCGTACAGATAATAAGCTTGGGCTTTGGCATCGGCTCTTCCACTGACTGGCCATTTGGCTTTGGGGACTTTACTTATCTCTCTGTTTCAGTCTCCTGACCCATTAACTGGGGCTAGCTTTATTCATCTCTCAAGATGACTACAGAGTGAGGCTCCACCAGTCCCAAGCTGTCTGATCTTGAGAGAGCTACTACACCCCTCTCAGGACTTTAATTTTCTCATCTATTTAGTACTTCCCTCATAGGGTTGAAGTGCAGATGGAATGAGATACTTCATGGAAAGAACCCAGCACTGTGCTCAAACAGAGTAAGAATAATAAAAAATGAGGGGGCTGCAGCGTCATATCTTCTACTTGCACAGCATTTAAAATTCTATTTTTAAAGCATTTTCTTTCTATTTTCTTTTTCCTCTCTCTCTCTAGGAAAGCCTGAAAACATCTAGCTAATAATGTCTCAGGGCCGTGACCACCGCCTCTGCCTGCTGGCATGCCACCCGACTTCTCCCCCACCCCCCTGCTCTCATACCAGGCACAATCAGTCCCCAGCATGGCATCGGCTACCCACAGTAAAGAACAACAGGTGCTTTGGGAAAATTCAGCCACGTGCTTACAAGTCCCTCTGGGCAACACAGTGACTATTTAATGGGGACTAAGCTGAGCCTTAGAGATTTGGGTGAGTCCCTGCAGACTGAGGCAGTTGAAACAAGAGGCAGAATCCTTGACCCTTGTTAACCACAACTACATCCATTAGCACAGCACTGTTTGTGTGCAGGAGGCTTTCCTGACATTTCCATTGAGCCGCCCAACAAGGCTATGAGGGCAGCAGGGCAGATATTCCCATTGCCATTGAAAAGATGAGGAAGTGTGGCTCAGAGAAGGACAGCCTTGCCTACAGTTATACGGTTAGCTAGCAGAAGAGGTGACATTAGAACTTAGGTTGAAAATATCCTATGATATCCCTTATATGTGGAATCTAAAAATAGGGTACAAATGAACTTACCTACAAAACAGAAAACAAACTTGTTACCAGGGGATAAGGTAGGGGGGAGGGATAAACTGGGAGACTGGGACTGATATATACACACTACTGTATGTAAAATAGATAACTAATAAGGACCTACTGTATAGCACAGGGAACTCTACTCAATACTCTGTAATGGCCTATATGGGAAAAGAATCTAGAAAAGACTGGATACATGTATATGGATAACCGATTCACTTTGCTGTACACCTGAAACTAACACAACATTGTAAATCAACTCTACTCCAATAAAATTTTTTTCAAAAAAGAATGTGAAAAAAAAAAAAACAAAACAAAGAACCTAGGTCTAGTCTAGAGTTCTTTCCACTACATCGCAAGGCCTGGCAGGCACAGCTATCAAGGTCAGTTTCAAGGGAGTGCGGCACCTCAGACAGGATACAGAGGTTGTCTTGGGAAAAAGAGTAGATGACTGGCAAGCCCACTCTTTGGCCCCAAAGTAATCTACTTGCCCTGACCTGGGAAATTACCAAAGGACTGAAACAGCAGCATCCATGGAGCACTACAAAGGTTGTCTAAAAGATCAAAGAAGCTTATGTAAAAATTGGATTTTACACATTGTTGGAAAGGGAGGAGTGGACAAGCAATGACAATACGATGATTGAAGCATTCGGGCAGTCTCTTATTTATGGAAGATGACCTCCATTTGCTCTCAGGATCATTTTTTTTTAAATCTCGGGCATTTATCTCTCTCTCTCTCTCTCTCTCTCTCTCTCTCTCTCTCTCTCTCTCTCTCTCTTTCTCTCTCTCTCTCTGTCTCTCTCTCATCAGATGAGAGAGAGAGAGAGAGAGAGAGAGAGATATGGACATATAGATAGAGATACATAGATAGACATACAGATATCTTCTCTCTTTTGGGCCACATTTTAGCCCTCTGAGTAGGTTACTGTGACCATCTCCCAGGAAATAAGCTATCCTTCAATTTTACTCTCTAGCTGCCATCCTCATGGAGAGAATAAAGTACAGGAAGAATTAAGTACAGAAGGGAAATTTAGAGTAGAATTGTGTGTATGCATTTGTATGTCTGTGTGTGTGTGTGTGTGTGTGTGTGAAGAGGCAGGAGAAATGAGAGCTGGAAATTAAGAGAAAAAGTTCCCAGCTCTGTTAGGGTGCTGACACTGAAATGATGTAAGGCACGAGATTGTGGAATTCTTTTTTAAGAGTATAAGAGATTATGCCCCCTTACATGATTGCAAAATAGTAGCAATAATAAGAACAAAATTAATGTCATTTTTATTGAGATCTCATTGTGTGCCAATTACCCTGCTAAATGTTTTATAAACATCATTTTACTTATTCCTCACAACTCGGTGAGGTAGGTATCATCATCCCATTTTACAGACAGGCAAACGATACTTAGGGTGATTAAGCAACTAGACCAAGGTCACACTGTTAATGTCACAGCTCAGACTAAGCCCAAGTATCCATCTCCAGAGTCTATGACTTAAACATTACACTCTAGTCTCCTGCAGGGAGATGGACCTCCCCCCGCCCCAAAATAAGACATAATACTTAAGAAAAGTTCCTCAGAGTACTATTATACTTTTCATTTTGTTTCATCCTCATAGCAGGCATTATTAGTCCCCATCTTATAGTAAAGTTAGGAAAGAGAAAGTAAGGAAAACTGCTCAAGGTTCCATGGCTAGCTAATGGCAGAGCCAGAATTAGAAGACAAGAGTCCTGACTCCCAGTCCAGTGCTCCAGTGCTCTTTCCATTATGCTATATCTGCTTCAGAGCTCCTGACATGGACCCCAATGCTCCCTCTGGTATCGACAGCCATGGAGCACAGGCTAGACCTAGTGACTCGATCCTAAGGGACAAAATATAGCAAAAGTGATGGGAAGTCACTTCACTGATTAGGTTCCAAAAGACTGTTAATCCATCTTGCTGACACTCTCTCTCCATTGCCTTTGCGGCTTAGACACATTGATGAGGTAAACTGCCCCACAGGGAGAGGCCATGTGGCAAGGAACGGAGGGTGGTCTCTGGACAGCAGCAAGATCCAGTCCAATAACCCACAAGGAGCTGAATCCTCCCAACAACCACATGAGTGAGCTTAAAAGTGGATGCTTCCTCAGTTGAGCCTCGAGATGACTATAGTCCTGACTCAGAGATAAGAAATTTGTGTTGTGTGAAGTCGCTAAGTTTTGGAGTGATTTGTTATGTAGCAATAGATAGTTAACGCAATATGATTCCAGCCAGCAGCTTCATTGATCTTCTGCTCATTCATAGCAAAACAAATCCATGGCACGGCGCTGGAGAGGGGTGAGAAAAGAGATCTAGGTGAGCCTTTTAACTCCAGGGGAAAGCTGTGAATCCAAGGGTCACCTCTTGGCCTACATGGATGTTTCCTTTGCCCTGAGGTTCTGATAGCCATGTCCTAAGGTGGTGCAAGTAGATCTAGGGTCTCTCATCCTCTGCTGGTCAGAGTCCAGCATTTCTCACAGCTCGGCTTCCAAGTGGTTGACAACATCAGCTCAGCTTCTCCTCACTGTCAGCTTGAGAAGCACCTTAAGTGCCCCCCATAGGAGTTCCCGGAGGGCCCAAGCCACCACCCTAGGCTGTCTCCATTCTAGCATTTGGAGCTGCTCCCCAGCCACCGTCCCAACCACAGAGCTATTTTGGAATTTCTGAGTGTGGGCTGGAGTAAGTGAGGGGTTCTGACAGACTCCCTAAGAGCAATTAGCCAAATGGGAATCACTTAACACTCAATCTTCAAATGGCTAATTTGGTGTCGGGGAATCTTCTCTAAAAGGCGTGGGTAGGGCTTCCCTGGTGGCGCAGTGGTTCAGAGTCCTCCTGCCGATGCAGGGGACGTGGGTTCGTGCCCCGGTCTGGGAGGATCCCACATGCCGCGGAGCGGCTGGGCCTATGAGCCATGGCCGCTGAGCCTGCGCGTCCGGGGCCTGTGCTCCGCAACGGGAGAGGCCACAACAGTGAGAGGCCCGCGTACCACAAAAAAAAAAAAAAAAAAAGGTGTGGGTGGCAGACATCCCAGCGTATCCTGTAACGATTTCGCTAGACAGCTTAGCCAAGGGAGTCACATTCCCACACGCTGAGAAAAGTCTCATCAAGGGGGTCCACCTGAGTGCTTTCTTTGCCTGCCCTCTCAGGTGTCTCTAAAAAACTAGAGACAAGCCAGGGAGTTACTTTTCACCATATCAGCAGAAACTGGAAGGTGAGTGCAGGCCAATGTGGGGCTTTAGCAGATCAGTGCAGTGCCTGTGAGGTAAGGGTCCTCTGCCCCTTCCACATCCTTAGTCCCGCGTGTCATGAATGCCTGTGCATGTGCCTGGGTCGGTAGTTACGGGGGAGGAAGGAGGGAGAGGAGGGGCGTGACAGATTGGAGAAGGCGCACTCCCCACAGATATGTAGGGTTGAACAAGTATCACCTCTCACAGATGTAGGTGACGGGTGTGAAGATTTGCCTCTTGACAGCTACAGGTGACATGCTTCTAGAGGGGGCTGTGACCACAAAGACCCTGTGTGTGTGGAGGGAAGCTGCGAGTGGGAGAGTCCACTGAACTCTCACTATATAGAGTCAGAATGTTTCAGGGTCAGCATACCTAAATCTGGTGATGATAAATCGAGTCACAATGGGACTATGTATGTATGTGTAGAACGTCTCAAATTCGCAGTGTGAGTCATTCACTGACGTGTGTGTATGAGTATACCTTCCTGCATGTTAGTAACAGGGGAAAAGAAGACAAGTATGTCAGCATGGAAGACAGAAACTGACAAGGAGCCCGTGAAGAGCCCTTTAAGAAAAGGACAAGGAAGAAGATCTGGCTCATTAAGTACCTACCTCATTAGGCTCGAGTTGCCAGGGAGCTGAACCAAACTACTTCAATTCCTTGACAATTAAGCCAGTCCCTCTCCCCTTCTCCCTCCACTGAAGTAATCAAGAGAAGGGGAAATGGTGCAAAATTGCCCCTCCCTCAGATGAAATGTACATGTCCTCCACGCCTCTCTCTTTCCTAACAAGCCTCTGTTAAGTACCTGCCTAGCTTGGGCTCAGCAATGGGCAGTCTTCCCTTTGTTTTTCATTATCTTCATTTGATCTACACAAGTCCACAGTTCACAGTAGCATCCAAGGAAGAAGAATGGTTAAATGCAGTACCGTGAGCCACCCTATCTCGTTTCTGACTGTTCCCTCAAATAACAGGAGAACTGGCTACAAGTAGAGCAATAAATGGATTATCTTGCACCCAGAGGTCTTGTACCCTAAAGAATTAGGCTTGGCTGAAAACCAGAGCGGCTCACATAATGTTCCTTTTTTGCCTGTAGTTACACAAAATGAAACCTGGGTTTAATGGTTTTCAAGAACACTGACCTAAATGTTTACAAGCCTGGGCAAGTTTCTGGATGAAAGATGCTAACATGGTGGCCAAAAAGAAACACTACTCCTTACTTTCTAGAACAAGCAGTTGTAGCAAGTGCAGTATGGAGCCTCTCAACCACTTTTGTGCTATGGACCCCCATGGCAGTCCAATGAAACCTATGGATCTCTTTCTGAACAATGTTTTTATTTTTATTCTTTAAATTTTATTTATTTTTTGGCTGCATTTGGCTGTGCACAGGCTTTCTCTAGTCGCACCGAGCAGGGGCTACTCTTCATTGTGGTGCGTGGGCTTCTCATTGTGGAGCACAGGTTCTAGGCATGCAGGCTTCAGGAGTTGTGGCATATGGGCTTAGTTGCTCCACAGCATGTGGGATATTCTCAGACCAGGGATCAAACCTGTGTCCCCCGCATTGGCAGGGGGATTCTTAACCACTGCACCACCAGGGAAGTCCCTGAACAATGTTTTTAAATGTATAAAATTAAATATATAGGATTACCAAGGAAATATTGAAATAAGCGCACTATTAAAAAATTTGTGATATAGTCACATATGTGCTTTTTTATTAACACGTTAAACAAGTTTTAGCATAAGGTCTCATAACTAATATAATTTCAAAAAAGTGATCAGCACAAATGGTATTTTAAGACATTGGCAACGGCTGTAATGTTACAGGAAAACATCTGTGGTTTCTACTGGTGATAAAATTACAACTACTGCTAATACTACTGCAGTTTATTGCCAAATTCATAACGGAAGAAAAAGCTAAATCTCAGTTAGAGATTTGTAAAATTACAAAAGCCCTTTTTTTCCTATCCAAGTTCACAGACCCTCCCTGCATTCTATCCACAGTTCCCTAAATGGTTAAACTCTTTTGAGAGACAGAGACAGAGGCACAGACAGACACAGAGAGAGAGAGAGAGACAGAGAGAGTGCCAAACCTGAAAATAAGATTGCAATAGTAACCCCTAAATAAGAGAATGTTCTGACCACCGCTGAAAAGTCAAAGGAGGCCGAGAACAATGAAGACAGTGATTGTATTAGAGGCACAAAGAGACAACAATGACAAGTACACAAACAAACAACAACAATCATCAACTGGACAATCATCGACAGGAAGACACTGGAACTCACCAGAAAAGATACCCCACAGCCAAAGACAAAGGAGAAGCCGCAATGAGACGGTAGGAGGGGTGCAATCACAATAAATCACACCCCATAACCGCTGGGTGGCTGACTCACAGACTGGAGAACACTTAGACCACAGAAGTCCACCCACTGGACTGAAGGTTCTGAGCCCCACGTCAGGCTTCCCAACCTGGGGGTCCGGCAACGGGAGGGGGAATTCCCAGAGAATCAGATTTTGAAGGCTAGCAGGATTTGATTGCAGGACTTCGACAGGACTGGGGGAAACAGAGACTCCACTCTTGGAGGGCACACACAAAGAAGTGTGCACATCAGGACCCAGGCGGAAGGAGCAGTGACCCCATAGGAGACTGAACCAGACCTACCGGCAAGTGTTGGAGGGTCTCCTGTAGAGGCGGGGGGTGGCTGTGTCTCACCATGAGGACAAGGACACTGACAGCAGAAGGTCTGGGAAGTACTCCTGGACAGGAGCCCTCCCGAAGTCCACCATTAGCCCCGCCAAAGAGCCTGTAGCCTCCCGTGCTGGGTCACCTCAGGCCAAACAACCAACAGGGAGGGAACTCAGCCCCACCCACCAGCAGACAAGCAGATTAAAGTTTTACTGAGCTCTGTCCACCAGAGGAACACCCAGCTCTACCCACCACCAGTCCCTCCCATCAGGAAGCTTCCACAAGCGTCTTAGATAGCCTCATCCACCAGAGGGCAGACAGCAGAAGCAAGAAGAACTACAATCCTGCAGCCTGTGGAACGAAAACCACATTCACAGAAAGACAGACAAGATGAAAAGGTAGAGGGCTATGTACCAGATGAAGGAACAAGATAAAACCCCAGAAAAACAACTAAATGAAATGGAGATGGGCAATCTTCCAGAAGAAGAATTCAGAATAATGATAGTGAAGATGATCCAGGACCTTGGAAAAATAATGGAGGCAAAGATCGAGAAGATACAAGAAATGTTTAACAAAGATCTAGAAGAGTTAAAGAACAAACAGAGATGAACAACACAATAACTGAAGTGAAAACTACACTAGAAGGAGTCAGTAGCAGAATAACTGAGGCAGAAGAATGGATAAGTGACCTGGAAGACAGAATGGAGGAATTCACTGCTGCAGAACAGAATAAAGAAAAAAGAATGAAAAGAAATGAAGACAGCTTAAGAGACCTCTGGGACAACATTAAACGCAACAACATTCACATTATAGGGGTCCCAGAAGGAGAAGAGAGAGAGAAAGGACCAGAGAAAATATTTGAAGAGATTATAGTTGAAAACTTCCCTAACATGGGAAAGGAAATAGCCACCCAAGCCCAGGAAGCACAGCGAGTCCCATACAGGATAAACCCAAGGAGAAACACGCCGAGACACATAGTAATCAAATTGACAAAAATTACAGACAAAGAAAAATTATTGAAAGCAGCAAGGGAAAAAAGAAAAATAACATACAAGGGAACTCCCATAAGGTTAACAGCTGATTTCTCAGCAGGAACTCTGAAATTCAGAAGGGAGTGGCATGATATATTTAAAGTGATGAAAGGGAAGAACCTACAACCAAGATTACTCTACCCAGCAAGGATCTCATTCAAATTCGACGGGGAAATTAAAAGCCTTACAGACAAGCAAAAGCTAACAGGATTCAGCACCACCAAACCATCTACAAAAAATGCTAAAGGAACTTCTCTAAGTCGGAAACAAAAGAGAAGAAAAGGACCTATGAAAACAAACCAAAACAGTTAAGAAAATGGTAATAGGAACAAATATATCAATAATTACCTTAAATTTGAATGGATTAAATACTTCAACCAAAAGACACAGGCTTGCTGAATGGATACAAAAACAAGACCCATATATATGCTGTCTAAAAGAGACCCACTTCAGACCTAGGGACACATACAGACTGAAAGTGAGGGGATGGAAAAAGATATTCCATGCAAATGTAAATCAAAAGAAAGCTGGAGTAGCAATACTCATATCAGATAAAATACACTTTAAAATAAATGTTACAAGACACAAGGAAGGACACTATATAACGATCAAGGGATCAA
Organism: Phocoena phocoena; assembly: GCF_963924675.1. NCBI lineage: Eukaryota > Metazoa > Chordata > Mammalia > Artiodactyla > Phocoenidae > Phocoena > Phocoena phocoena. Next base: position 93,766,062 of record NC_089240.1, on the reverse strand, counting down.
TCCAAGAAGAAGATATAACAATTATAAATACATATGCACTCAACAAAGGACCACCTCAATACATAAGACAAATGCTAACAGCTATAAAAGAGGAACTCGACAATAACACAATAATAGTGGGGGACTTTAACACCTCACTGACAGCAATAGACAGAGCATTCAGACAGAAAATTAATAAGGAAACACAAGCTTTAAATGAAACAGTAGACCAGATAAATTTCTTTTTTAAAAAACATCTTTAATGGACTATAATTGCTTTACAATGGTCTGTTAGTTTCTGCTGTATGAAAAAGTGAATCAGCTATACATATACATATATCCCCATATCTCCTCCTTCTGTGTCTCCCTTCCACCCTCCCTATCCCACCCCTCTAGGTGGACACAAAGCACTGAGCTGATTTCCCTGTGCTATGCGGCCGCTTCCCACTAGCTATCGGTTTTACATTTGGTAGTGTATATATGTCCATGCCACTCTCTCACTTTGTCACAGCTTACCCTTCCCCCTCCTTGGGTCCTCAAGTCCATTCTCTATGTCTCCGTCTTTATTCCTGTAATGTCTCTAGGCTTTCAGAACCATTTCTTTTTTTTTAGATTCCATATATATGTGTTAGCATATGGTATTTGTTTTACTCTTTCTGACTTACTTCACTCTGTATGACAGTCTCTAGGTCCATCCACCTCACTACAAATAACTCAACTTCATTTCCTTTTATGGCTGAGTAATATGCCATTGTATATATGTGCCACATCTTCTTTATCCATTCATCTGTCGATGGACACTTAGGTTGCTTCCATGTCCTGCCTATTGTAAATAGAGCTGCAATGAACATTGTGGTGTATGTCTCTGTTTGAATTATGGTTTTCTCAGGGTATATGCCCAGTAGTGGGATTGCTGGGTCATATGGTAGTTCTATTTTTAGTTTTTTAAGGAACCTCCATACTGTTCTCCACAGTGGCTGTATCAATTTACATTCCCACCAACAGTGCAAGAGGGTTCCCTTTTCTCCACACCCTCTCCAGCATTCATTGTTTCTAGATTTTTTGATGATGGCCATTCTGACTGCTATGAGGTGATACCTCTTGTAGTTTTGATTTACATTTCTCTGATGAATAGTGATGTTGAGCATCCTTTCATGTATTTGTTGGCAATCTGTATATCTTCTTTGGAGAAATGTCTATTTAGTTCTGCCCATTTTTGGATTTAGTTGTTTGTTTTTTTGATATTGAGCTGCATGAGCTGCTTATAAACTTTGGAGATTAATCCGTTGTCAGTTGCTTCATTTGCAAATATTTTCTCCCATTTTAAGGGTTGTCTTTTGGTCTTGTTTATGGTTTCCTTTGCTTTGCAAAAGCTTTGAAGTTTCATTAGGTCCCATTTGTTTATTTTTGTTTTTATTTCCATTTCTCTAGGAGGTGAGTCAAAAAGATCTTGGTCACAGGGTGTTCTGCCTATGTTTTCCTCTAAGAGTTTTATAGTTTCTGGCCTTACATTTAGGTCTTTAATCCATTTTGGGTTTATTTTTGTATATGGTGTTAGGGAGTGTTCTAATTTCATTCTTTAACATGTAGCTCTCCAGTTTTCCCAGTGCCACTTACTGAAGAGGCTGTCTTTTCTCCACTGTATATTCTTGCCTCCTTTATCAAAGATAAGGTGACCATATGTGCGTGGGTTTATCTCTGGGCTTTCTATCCTGTTCCATTGATCTATATTTCTGTTTTTGTGCCAGTACCATACTGTCTTGATTACTGTAGCTTTGTAGTATAGTCTGAAGACTGGGAACCTGATTCCTCTGGCTCCAATATTCTTTCTCAAGACTGCTTTGGCTAGTCGGGGTCTTTTGTGTTTCTATATAACTTTTGAAATTTTTTGTTCTAGTTCTGTGAAAAATGCCAGTGGTAGTCTGATAGGGATTGAATCTGTAGATTGTTTGGGTAGTAGAGTCATTTTAACAATGTTGATTCATCCAATCCAAGAACGTGGTATATCTCTCCATCTGTTTGTATCATCTTTAATTTCTTTCATCAGTGTCTTATAGTTTTCTGCATACAGGTATTTTGTCTCCTTAGGTAGGTTTATTCCTAGGTATTTTATTATTTTTGTTGCAATGGTAAATAGAAGTGTTTCCTTAATTTCTCTTTCAGATTTTTCATCATTAGTGTATAGGAATGCGAGGGATTTCGGTGCATTAATTTTGTATTATGCTACTTTACCAAATTCGTTGATTAGCACTAGTGGTTTTCTGGCAGCATCTTTAGGATTCTCAATGTATAGTATCATGTCATCTGCAAACAGTGACAGCTTTACTTCTTGTTTTCTGATTTGGATTCCTTTTATTTCTTTTTCTTCTCTGATTGCTGTGGCTAAAACTTCCAAATCTATGTTGAATAATAGTGGTGAGAGTGGGCAACCTTGTCTTGTTCTTGATCTTAGTGGAAATGGTTTTAGTTTTTCACCATTGAGAATGATGTTGGCTGTGGATTTTTCATATATGGCCTTTATTATGTTGATGTAAGTTCCCTCTATGCCTACATTCTGGAGGGTTTTATCATACATGGCTGTTGAATTTTGTGGAAAGCTTTTTCTGCAGCTATTGAGATGATCATATGGATTTTCTCCTTCAATTTGTTAATATGGTTTATCACATTGATTGATTTGCATATACTGAAGAATCCTTGCACCCCTGGGATAAACCCCATTTGATCATGATGTATGATCCTTTTAATGTGCTGTTGGATTCTGCTTGCCAGTATTTTGTTGAGTATTTTTGCACCAATGTTCATCAGTGATATTGGCCTGTAATTTTCTTTCTTTCTGACATCTTTGTCTGCCTTTGGTAGCATGGTGATGGTGTCCTCATTGAATGAGTTTGGGAGTGTTTCTCCCTCTGCTATATTCTGGAAGACTGTGAGAAAGATAGGTGTTAGCTCTTCTCTCAATGTTTGATAGAATTCGCCTGTGAAGCCATCTGGTCCTGGGCTTTGATTTGTTGGAAGATTTTTAATCACAGTTTCAATTTCAGTGCTTGTGATTGGTCTTTTTATATTTTCTATTTCTTCCTGGTTCAGTCTTGGAAGTTGTGCTTTTGTAAGAATATGTCCATTTTATCCAGGTTGTCCATTTTATTGGCATATAGTTGCTTGTAGTAATCTCTCATGATCCTTTGAATTTCTGCAGTGTCAGTTATTACTTCTCCTTTTTCATTTCTAATTTTATTGATTTGTGTCTTCTCCCTTTTTTGTTGATGATTCTGGCTAATGGTTTATCAATTTTGTTTATCTTCTCAAAGAACCAGCTTTTAGTTTCATTGATGTTTGCTATCATTTCCTTCATTTCTTTTTCATTTATTTCTGATCTTATTTTTATGATTGCTTTCCTTCTGCTCACTTTGGGTTTCTTTTGTTCTTTCTCCAATTGATTTAGGTGTAAGGTTAGGTTGTTTATTTGAGATGCTTTTTGTTTCTTGTGGTAGGATTGTATTGCTAGAAACTTCCCTCTTAGAACTGCTTTTGCTGCATCCCATAGGTTTTGTGTTGTCGTGTTTTCATTGTCATTTGTTTCTAGGTATTTTTTGATTTCCTCTTTGATTTCTTCAGTGATCTCTTGGTTATTTAGTAGTGTATTGTTTAGCTTCCTTGTATTTATATTTTTTACAGACTTTTTCCTGTAATTGATACCTAGTCTCATAGCGTTGTGGTCGGAAAAGATACTTGATATGGTTTCAATTTTCTTAAATTTAGCAAGGCTTGATTTGTGACCCAAGATATGATCTATCCTAGAGAGTGTTCCATGAGCACTTGAGGAGAAAGTGTATTCTTTTGTTTTTGGATGGAATGTCTATCATTATCAATTAAGACCATCTTGTTTAATGTATCATTTAAAGCTTGTATTTCCTTATTGTTTTTACATTTTGGATGATCTGTCCATTGATGAAAGTCGGTTGTTAAAGCACCCTACTACTATTGTGTTACTGTCTATTTCCCCTTTTGTGGCTGTTAGCTTTTGGCTTATGTATTGAGGTGCTCTTATGTTGGGTGCATAAATATTTACAACTGTTATATCTTCGTCTTGGATTGGTCCCTTGATCATTATGTAGTGTCCTTCTGTGTCTCTCTTTTTTTTTTTTTCACGGTACACGGCCCTCTCACTGTTGTGGCCTCTCCCGTTGCGGAGCACAGGCTCCGGACGCGCAGGCTCAGCGGCCATGGCTCACGGGCCTAGCCGCTCCACAGCATGCGGGATCCTCCCAGAGCGGGGCACGAACCCGTGTCCCCTGAATCGGCAGGTGGACTCTCAACCACTGCGCCACCAGGGAAGCCCTGTGTCTCTTTCAATAGTCTTTTTTTTTAAGTCTATTTTGTCTGACATGAGAAGTGCAACTCTAGTTTTCTTTTGATTCCCATTTGTGGAATATCATTTTCCATCCCCTCAGTTTCAGTCTGTATGTGTCCCTAGGTCTGAAGTGGGTCTCTTGTAGACAGCATATACACGGGTCTTTTTTTTGTATCCATTCAGCCATTCTGTGTCTTTTGGTTGGAGCATTTATTCCATTTACATTTAAGGTAGTTGTCGATATGTATGTTCCTATTACCATTTTCTTAACTGTTTTGGGTTTGTTTTTGTAGGTCTTTTCCTTCTATTGTATTTCCTGCCTAGTGAAGTTCCTTTAGCATTTGTTGTAACGCTGGTTCGGTGGTGCTGAATTCTCTTAGCTTTTGCTTCTCTGTAAAGGTTTGAATTTCTCTGTCGAATCTGAATGAGATCCTTGCTGGGTGGAGTAATCGTGGTTGTAGGTTTCTCCCTTTCATCACTTTAAATATGTCTTGCCACTCCCTCTGACTTGCAGAGTTTCCACTGAAAGATCAGCTGTTAACCTTGTGGGGATTGCCTTCTTTGTTATTTGTTGATTTTCCCTTGCTGCCTTTCATATTTTTTCTTTGTAATTATTTTTTGACAGTTTGATTAATATGTGTCTTGGTGTGTTTCTCCTTGGATTTATCCTGTGTGGGACTCTCTGCGCTTCCTAGACTTGATTGACTATTTCTTTCCAATATGAGGGAAGTTTTCATCTATAATCCCTTCAAATATTTTCTCAGTCACCTTTTTTTTCTCTTCTTCTTCTGGGACCCCTATACTTCAAATGTTGGTGCTTTTAATGTTGTCCCAGAGTCCTCTGAGACTGTCCTCAATTCCCTTCATTCTTGTTTCTTTATTCTGCTCTGCGTTAGTTATTTCCACTATTTTACCTTCCAGGTAACTTATCAGTTCTTCTGCCTCAGTTATTCTGCTGTTGATTCCTTCTAGAGTATTTTTAATTTCATTTATTGTGTTGTTCCTCATTGTTTGCTTGCTCTTTAGTTCTTCTAGGCCCTTGTAAAAAGTTTCTTGTATTTTCTGCATTCTATTTCCAAGATTTTGGATCATCTTTACTATCATTACTTTGAATTCTTTTTCAGGTAGACTCCCTATTTCCTCTTCATTTGTTTGGTCTGGTGCATTTTTACCATGCTACTTCATCTGCTGTGTGTTTCTCTGTCTTGTCATTTTGCTTAACATACTGTGTTTGGGGTCTCCTTTTTGCAGGCTGCAGGTTTGTGGTTCCCGTTGTTTTTGGTGTCTGTCCCCAGTGGGTGAGGTTGGTTCAGTGGGTTGTGTAGGCTTCTAGGTGGAGGGGACTGGTGACTGTGTTCTGGTGGATGAGGCTGGATATTTATGGTGGGCAGAACTGTGTCCAGTGGTGCGTTTTGGGGTATCTGTGAACTTATTATGATTACAGGCAGCCTCTCTGCTAATGGGTTGTGCTGTGTTCCTGTCTTGATAGTTGTTTGGCACAGGGTGTCCAGCACTGTAGCTTGCTGGTCATTGAGTGGAGCTGGGTCTTAGCGTTGAGATGGAGATCTCTGGGAGAGCTTTCACCGTTTGATATTATGTGGACCGGGAGGTCTCTGGTGGACCAATGTCTTGAGTTCGGCTCTGCCACCTCAGAGGGTCAGTCCTGACACCCAGCTGGAGCACCAACACCCCATTAGCCAAATTGCTCAGAAGAAAAGGGAGAAAAAAAAGAGAGAGAGAGAGAAAAAAGAAGGAAAGAAAGAAACAAAGGAGGGAGGGAGGGAGGAAGGAAAGAAAGAATAAAATAAAATAAAGTTATGTAAAAAAATATTATTGAAAATAAAAAAGTAATAAAAAATAGAAAAAAGAAAGGAGGAACCAAACCAAAAAAACACATTCACCAATGATAACAAGCACCAAAACTATACTAAAAAAAAAAACCTAGACAGCCAGAACCCTAGGACAAGTGGTAAAAGCAAAGCTATACAGAGAAAATCACACAAAGAAGCATACACATACACACTTGTGAAAAGAGAAAAAGGAAAAAATCTATATATATATAAAAAAAGTAAGAGAGCAACTAAATATATAAACAAATCTACGAATGGAGAGAAACCCTCAAGATGGCGGAGGAATAAGACGTGGAGATCACCCTCCTCCCCACAAATACATCAGAAATACATCTACATGTGGAACAACTCCTACAGAACACCTAGTGAACGCTGGCAGAGGACCGCGCAGACTTCTCAAAAGGCAGGAAACTCTCCATGTACCTGGGGAGCGCAAAAGAAAAGCAAAGACAAAATAATAGGGACAGGACCTGCATCAGTGGGAGGGAGCTGTGAAGGAGGAAAGGTTTCCACACACTAGGAAGCCCCTTCGTGGGCGGAGACGGTGGGTGGCAGAGGGGGGAAGCTTCGGAGCCACGGAGGAGAGCGCAGCAACAGGGGTGCGGAGGGCAAAGCGGGGAGATTCCCGCACAGAGGATCGGTGCCGACCAGCACTCACCAGCCCGAGAGGCTTGTCTGCTCACCCGCCGGGGCAGGCGGGGGCTGGGAGCTGAGGCTTGGGCTTCGGAGGTCAGATCCCAGGGAGAGGACTGGGGTTGGCTGTGTGAACACAGTCTGAAGGGGGCTACTGTGCCACAGCTAGCTGGGAGGGAGTCCAGAAAAAAGTCTGAACCTGCCTAAGAGGCAAGAGAGCATTGCTTCGGGCTGCGCGAGGAGAGGGAATTCAGAGCACCACCTACACGAGCTCCAGAGACCGGCGGGAGCAGCGGCTATCAGCGCGGACCGCAGAGACTGGCATGAAACGCTAAGGCTGCTGCTGCCGCCACCAAGAAGCCTGTGTGCGAGCACAGGTCACTTCCCACACCGCCCCTCCCGAGAGCCTGTGCAGCCTGCCACTGCCAGGGTCCCATGACCCAGGGACAACTTCCTTGGGAGAACACGTGGCACGCCTTAGGCTGTTACAACGTCATGTTGGCCTCTGCCACTGCAGGCTCGCCCCACGTCCATAACCCTCCCTTCCCCCAGCCTGAGTGAGCCAGAGCCCCCGAATCAGCTGCTACTTTAACCCTGTCCTATCTGATCAAAGAAGAGATGCCCTCAGGCGACCCACACGCAGAGGTGCGGCCAAATCCAAAGCTGAACCCCAGGAGCTGTGCGAACAACGAAGAAAAAGGGAAATCTCTCCCAGCAGCCTCAGGAGCAGCGGATTAAATCTCCACAATCACCTTGATGTACCTTGCATCTGTGGAATACATGAATAGACAACAAATCATCCGAAATTGAGGCAGTGGACTTTGGGAGCAACTGTAGACTTGGGGTTTGCTTTCTGCATCTAATTTGTTTCTAGCCTTATGTTTAACTTAGTTTAGTATTTAGAGTTTATTATCATGGGAATATTTGTTTATTGATTTCATTGCTCGCTTCCTTTTTTTAAATATATAGATATATATTTTCTTCCTTTTTCTCCTTTTGTGAGTATGTATGTGTATTCTTCTTTGAGTGATTTTGTCTGTATACCTTTGCTTTTACCATTTGTCCTAGGGTTCTGTCTGTCCTTTGTTTTGTTTTTGTTTTCTAGTACAGTTTTTGCACTTGTTGTCATTGGTGAATTTGTTTTTTGGTTTGGTTGATCTCTTCTTTCTTTTTCTTTCCTTTCTTATTTTTTCTTTTTCAATTACTTTTTAATTTTTAACAATTTTTAAATTCTTTATTTTAATAACTTTAATTTATTTTGTTTTATTTTATGTTTTTCTTTCTTTCTTTTTCTCTCCCTTTTCTTCTGAGCCGTGTGGCTGACAGGGTCTTGGTGCTCCAGCTGGGTGTCAGGCCTGAGACTCTGAGGTGAGAGAGCTAAGTTCAGGACATTGGTCCACCAGAGACCTCCCGGCCCCACGTAATAGCAAACAGCGAAAGCTCACCCAGAGATCTCCATCTCAACACTAGACCCGGCTGCACTCAATGACCAGCAAGTTACAGTGCAGCCTGTGCCAAACAACTAGAAAGACAGGAACACAACCCCACCAATTAGCAGAGAGGCTGCCTAAAATCATAATAAGGTCACAGACACCCGAAAACACACCACCAGATGTGGACCTGCCCACCAGAAAGACAAGATCCAGCCTCATCCACCAGAACACAGGCACCAGTCCCTGCCACCAGGAAGCCTACACAACCCACAGAACCAACTTCACCCACTGGAGCCAGACACCGAAAACAACAGCAACTAAGAACCTGCAGCCTGCAAAAAGTCAACCCCAAACACAGTAAGTTAACCAAAATTACAAGACAGAGAAACACGCATCAGATGAAGGAGCAAGGTAAAAACCCACCAGACTAAACAAATGAAGAGGAAATAGGCAGTTTACCTGCAAAACAATTCAGAGTAGTGATAGTAAAGATGATCCAAAATCTTGGAAACAGAATGGAGACAATACAAGAAACGTTTAACAAGGACCTAGAAGAACTAAAGATCAAACAATGAGGAAGAAAACAATAAATGAAATTAAAATTTCTCTAGAAGAAATCAATAGCAAAATAACTGAGGCAGAAGAATGGATAAGTGACCTGGAAGATAAAATAGTGGAAATAACTACCGCAGTGCAGAATAAAGAAAGAAGAATGAAAAGAATTGAGGATAGTCTCAGAGACCTCTGGGACAACACTGAATGCACCAACATTCAAATAATAGGGGTCCCAGAAGAAGAAGAAAAAGGAAAAGCAATTGAGAAAATATTTAAAGAGATTATAGTTGAAAACTTCCCTAATATGGGAAAAGAAATAGTCAATCCAGTCCAGGAAGCGCAGAGTCCCATACAGGATAAATCCAAGGATAAACATGCCAAGACACATATTGATCAAACTATCAAAAATTAAATACATAGAAAAATATTAAAAGCAGCAAGGGAAAAACAACAAATAACACATAAGGGAATCCCCATAAGGTTAACAGCTGATCTGTCAGCAGAAACTCTGCAAGCCAAAAGGGAGTGGCAGGACATATTTAAAGTGATGAATGGGAAGAAACGACAACCAAGATTACTCTACAAGTACGGATCTCATTCAGATTTGAGGGAGAAATTAAAACCTTTGCAGACAAGCAAAAGCTAAGAGAATTCAGCACCACCGAACCAGCTTTACAACAAATGCTAAAGGAACTGCACTAGGCAGGAAATACAAGAGCAGGAAAAGACCTACGAAAACAAACCCGAAACAGTTAAGAAAATGGTAATAGGAACATACATAACGATAGTTACCTTAAATGTAAATGGATTAAATGCTCCAACCAAAACACATAGACTGGCTGAATGGTTACAAAAAGAAGACCCCTATGTATGTGATCTACAAGAGACCCACTGCAGACGTAGGGACACGTACAGCCTGAAACTGAGGGGATGGAAAATGATATTCCACAAATGGAAATCAAAAGAAAGCTGGTGTAGCAATTCTCATGTCAGACAAAATAGACTTTAAAATACAGACTATTACAAGAGACAAAGAAGGACACTACATAATGATCAAGGGATCAATCCAAGAAGAAGATATAACAATTGTAAATATTTATGCACCCAACACAGGACCACATCAATACATAGGCAGATAATAACAGCCATAAAAGGGAAGTCGACAGTAACACAATAGTAGTAGGGGACTTTAATAACCGACTTTCACCAATGGACAGATCATCCACAATGAAAATAAATAAGGAAACACAAGCTTTAAATGATACATTAAACAAGATGGACTTAATTGACATTTAGAGGACATTCCACCCAAAAACAACAGAATACACTTTCTTTTCAAGTGCTCATGGAATGTTCTCCAGGATAGGTCATATCTTGGGTCAAAAATCAAGCCTTGCTAAATTTAAGAAAATTGAAATCATATCAAGTATCTTTTCTGACCACAAGGCTATGAGTCTACATATCAATTATAGGAAACAATCTGTAAAAAATACAAACACATGAAGGCTAAACAATACAGTACTTAATAACCAAGAGATCACAGAAGAAATCAAAGAGGAAATCAAAAAAATACCTAGAAACAAATGACAATGAAAACACGATGACACAAAACCTATGGGATGCAGCAAAAGCAGTTCTAAGAGGGAAGTTTATAGCAATACAATCCTACCTTAAGAAACAAGAGACATCTCAAATAAACAACCTAAACTTACACCTAAAGCAACTGGAGAAAGAAGAACAAAAGAAACCCAAAATGAGCAGAAGGAAAGAAATCATACAGATCAGATCAAAAATAAATGAAAAAGAAATGAAGGAAACAATAGCAAACATAAATGAAACTACAAGCTGGTTCCTTGAGAAGATAAACAAAATTGATAAACCATTAGCCAGACTCATCAAGGAAAAGAGGGAGAAGACTCAAATCAATAGAATTAGAAATTAAGAAAAGTAACAACTGACACTGCAGAAATACAAAGGATCATGAGAGATTACTACAAGCAACTATATCCCCATAAAATGGACAACCTGGAAGAAAAGGACAAATTCTTAAAAAGGCACAACTTTCTGAGACTGAACCAAGAAGAAATAGAAAATATAAACAGACAAATCAGAAGCACTCAAATTGACACTGTGATTAAGAATCTTTCAACAAAAAAAGCCCAGGACCAGATGGCTTCACAGGCGAATTCTATCAAAACTTTAGAGAAGAGCTAACACCTATCCTTCTAAAACGCTTCGAAAATATAACAAAGGGAGAAACACTACCAAATTCATTATACGAGGCCACCATCACCTTGATACCAAAGCCAGACAACGATGTCACAAAGAAAACTACAGGCCAATAGCAATGATGAACATAGATGCAAAAATCTTCAACAAAATACTAGCAAAGAGAATCCAACAGCACATTAAAAGGATCATACACCATGATCAAGTGGGGTTTATCCCAGGAGTGCAAGGATTCTTGAATATACACAAAACAATCAATGTGATAAACCATATTAACAAGTTGAAGGAGAAAGACCATATGATCATCTCAATAGATGTAGAAAAAGCTTTCCACAAAATTCAACACCCATTTCTGATAAAAACCCTCCAGAATGTAGGCATAGAGGGAAGTTACCACAACATAATAAAGACCATATAGGACAAACCCACAGCCAACGTCCTTCTCAATGGTGGAAAACTAAAACCATTTCCTCTAAGATCAGGAACAAAACATGGATGTCCACTCTCACCACAGTTATTCAACATAGTTTTGGAAATGTAAGCCACAGCAATCAGAGAAGAAAAAGAAATAAAAGGAATCCAAATCAGAAAAGAAGATACAAAGCTGTCACTGTTTACTCATGAGATGATACTATAAATAGAGAATCCTAAAGATGTTACCAAAAAACTGCTAGAGCTAATCAACGAATTTGGTAAAGTATCAGGATACAAAATTAATGCACAGTAATCCCTTGCATTTCTATACACTAATGAAGAAAAATCTGAAAGAGAAATTAAGGAAACACTCCCATTTACCATTGCAAAAAAAATAATAAAATACCTAGGAATAAACCTACCTAAGGAGACAAAATACCTGTATGCAGAAAACTATAAGACACTGATTAAAGAAATTAAAGAAGATACAGACAGATGGAGAGATATACCATGTTCTTGGATTCGAAGAATCAACATAGTAAAAATGACTCTACTACCCAAAGCAATCTACAGATTCAATGCAACCCCTATCAAACTACCACTGGCATTTTTCACAGAACGAGAAGAAAAAATTTCAAAATTTGCATGGAAACACAAAAGACCCGGAATAGCCAAAGCAATCTTGAGAAAGAAAAATGGGGCCAGAGGAATCAGGTTCCCAGACTTCAGACTATACTACAAAGCTAGCAGTATGGCACTGGCACAGAAACAGAAATATAGATCAATGGGACAGGATAGAAAGCCCAGAGATGAACCCATGCAGCTATGGTCACCTTATTTTTGATAAAGGAGGCAAGAATATACAATGGAGAAAAGACAGCATCTTCAATAAGTGGTGCTGGAAAAACAGGACAGCTACATGTAAAAGAATGAAATTAGAACACTTCCTAACACCATACACAAAAATAAACTCAAAATGGATTAAAGACCTAAATGTAAGGCCAGACACTATAAAACTCTTAGAGGAAAACATAGGCAGAACACTCTATGACATAAATCACAGCAAGATCCTTTTTGACCCACCTCCTAGAGAAAGGGAAATAAAAACAAAAATAAACAAAAGTGACCTAATGAAACTTCCAAGCTTTTGCACAACAAAGGAAACCATAAACAAGACCAAAAGACAACCCTCAGAATGGGAGAAAATATTTGCAAATGAAGCAACTGACAAAGGATTAATCTCCAAAATTTACAAGCAGCTCATGCAGCTCAATAACAGAAAAACTAACAACCCAACCCACAAATGGGCAGAAGACATAAACAGACATTGCTCCAAAGAAGATATACAGACTGCCAACAAACACATGAAAGAATGCTCAACATCATTAATCATTAGGGAAATGCAAATCAAAACTACAACGAGATATCATCTTACACCGGTCAGAATGGCCATCATCAAAAAATCTAGACAAAATAAATGCTGGAGAGCATGTGGAGAAAAGGGAACACTCTTGCACTGCTGGTGGGAATGTGAATTGGTACAGCCACTATGGAGAACAGTATGGAGGTTCCTTAAAAAACTAAAAATAGAACTACCATATGACCCAGCAATCCCACTACGGGCATATACCCTGAGAAAACCAAAATTCAAAAAGAGTCATGTACCAAAATGTTCATTGCAGCTCTATTTACAATAGCCCGGAGATGGAAACAACCTAAGTGCCCATCATCGGATGAATGGATAAAGAAGATGTGGCACATATATACAATGGAATATTACTCAGCCATAAAAAGAAACGAAATTGAGTTATTTGTAGTGAGGTGGATGGACCTAGAGACTGTCACACAGAGTGAAGTAAGTCAGAAAGAAAAAGACAAATACTGTATGCTAACACATATACATGGAATATAAGAAAAGAAAATGTCATGCAGAACCTAGGGGTAAGACAGGAATAAAGACACAGACCTACTAGAGAATGGACTTGAGGATATGCGGAGGGGGAAGGGTAAGCTGTGACAAACTGAGAGAGTGGCATGGACATATATAGACTAACAAATGTAAAATAGATAGCTAGCGGGAAGCAGCCGCATAGCACAGGGAGATCAGCTCGGTGCTTTGTGACCACCTAGAGGGGTGGGATAGGGAGGGTGAGAGGGAGGGAGACGCAAGAGGGAAGAGACATGGGAACATATGTATATGTATGACTGATTCACTTTGTTATAAAGCAGAAACTAACATACCATTGTAAAGCAATTATACTCCAATAAAGATGTAAAAAATATATATATGAATGAAATTACAACACTTCCTAACACCATACTCAAAAAAGAACTCAAAATGGATTAAAAACCTAAATGTAAGGCCAGATATTATAAAACTCTTAGAGGAAAACATAGGCAGAACACTCTATGACATAAATCACAGCAAGATCCTTTTTGACCCGCTTCCTAGAGAAAGGGAAATAAAAACAAAAATAAACAAATGGGACCTAATGAAAACTTAAATGCTTTTGCACAGCAATGGAAACCATAAACAAGATGAAAAGACAACCCTCAGAATGGGAGAAAATATTTGCAAATGAAGCAACTGATAAAGGATTAATCTTCAAAATTTATAAGCAGCTCATGCAGCTCAATAACAAAAAACAAACAACCCAATCCAAAAATGGGCAGAAGACCTAAATAGACATTTCTCCACTGAAGATATACAGATTGCCAACAAACACATGAAAGAATGCTCAACATCATTGATCATTAGAGAAATGCAAATCAAAACTACAATGAGATATCATCTCATACCAGTCAGAATGGCCATCATCAAAATATCTAGAAACAATAAATGCTGGAGAGGGTGTGGAGAAAAGGGAACCCTCTTGCTCTGTTGGTGGGAATGTAAATTGATACAGCCACTATGGAGACCAGTATGGAGGTTCCTTAAAAAACTAAAAATAGAACTACCATATGACCCAGCAATCCCACTACTGGGCATATACCCTGAGAAAACCATAATTCAAAAAAAGTCATGTACCAAAATGTTCATTGCAGCTCTATTTACAATAGGCAGGACATGGAAGCAACCTAAGTGTCCATCGACAGATGAATGGATAAAGAAGATATGGCACATATATACAATGGAATATTACTCAGCCATATAAAGAAACAAAATTGAGTTATTTGTAGTGAGGTTGATGGACCTAGAGACTGTCATACAGATTGAAGTAAGCCAGAAAGAGAAAAACAATTTCCATATACTAACACATATATATGGAATCCAAAAAAAAAAATGGTTGTGAAGAATCTAGGGGCAGGACAAGAATAAAAATGCAGACGCAGGAAATGAACTTGATGACACAGGGAGGGCAAAGGTAAGCTGAGACTAAGTGAGAGAGTGGCATGGACATATATACACTACCAAATGTAAAATAGCTAGCTAGTGGGAAGCAGTCACATAGCACAGGGAGATCAGCTCGGTGCTTTGTGACCACCTAGAGGGGTGGGATAGGGAGGGTGGGAGGGAGACACAAGAGGGAGGAGATATGGGGATATATGTATATGTATAGCTGATTCACTCTGTTATGCAGCAGAAACTAACACACCATTGTAAAGCAATTATACTCCAATAAAGATGTTAAAAAATATCTACCAATGATAATAGATCTAAATACTAAACTAAGATAAATATAAAACCAGAAACAAATTAGATGCAGTAAGCAAACCCCAAGTCTACAGCTGCTCCCAAAGTCCACCACCTCAATTTTGGATGATTTGGTGTCTATTCAGGTATTCCACAGATGCAGGGTATATCAAGTTGATTGTGGAGATTTAATCCTCTGCTCCTGAGGCTGCTGGGTGAAATTTCCATTTCTCTTCTTTGTTTGCTCCGTTCCTGGGGTTCAGCTTTGCATTTGACCCCACCTCTGCATTTAGGTCGCCTGAGGGCATCTTTTGGGAAGTCTGATGTCTTCTGCCAGCGTTCAGTAGGTGTGCTGTAGCAGTTGTACCACATGTTGAGGAGTTTTTGATGTATTTGTGGGGAGGAAGGTGATCTCCATGTCTTACTCCTCTGCCATCTTGAAGGTCCCTCCCCCCAGATTTATTTAATTGCTATTTATAGGAAATGCCATCTGAAAACAGAAGATTACACTTTCTTCTCAAGTGCACATGGAACATTCTCCAGGATAGATCACATCTTGGGTCACAAATCAAGCCTCAGTAAATTTAAGAAAATTGAAATCATATCAAGCATGTTTTCCAGCCACAACGCTATGAGATTAGAAATCAATTACAGGGAAATAAAGGTAAAAAACAGAAACACATGGAGGCTAAAAACTACATTACTACGTAACCTAGAGTTCACTGAAGAAATCAAAGAGGAAATCAAAAAATACCTAGAGACAACTGACAATGAAAACACAACGATCCAAAACCTATGGGATGCAGCAAAAGCAGTTCTAGGAGGGAAGATTATAGCAATGCAATCCTACCTCAAGAAACAAGAAAAATCTCAAATAAACAATCTAACCTTACACCTAAAGGAACTAGAAAAAGAAGAACAAAACCCAAAGTTAGAAAGAAAAAAATCATAAAGATCAGAGCACAAGTAAATGAAATAGAAACAAAGAAAACAATAGCAACGATCAATAAAACTAAAAGCTGGTTCTTTGAGAAGATAAAATTGATAAACCTTTAGCCAGACTCATCAAGACAAAGAGGGAGAGGACTCAAATCAATAAAATTAGAAATGAAAAAGGAGAAGTTACAACGGACACTGCAGAAATACAAAAACATCATAAGAGACTACTACAAGCAACTCTATGCCAATAAAATAGACAACCTGGAAGAAATGGATGAATTATTAGGAAGGTATAAACTTCCAAGAGTGAACCAGGAAGAAACAGAAAATATGAACAGACCAATCACAAGTAATGAAAATGAGACTGTGATTAAAAATCTTCCAACAAGGGCTTCCCTCGTGGCGCAGTGGTTGAGAGTCCGCCTGTTCATGGAGGGGACACAGGTTCGTGCCCCGGTCCGGGAAGATCCCACATGTCGCGGAGCAGCTAGGCCCGTGAGCCGTGGCCGCTGAGCCTGCGCGTCAGGAGCCTGTGCTCCGCAACGGGAGAGGCCACGACAGTGAGAGGCCCGTGTACCACACACACAAAAAAATCTTCCAACAAACAAAATTCCAGGACCAGATGGCTTCAGAGGTGAATTCTATCAAACATTTAGAGAAGAGCTAACACCCACCCTCCTCAAACTCTTCCAAAAAATTGCAGAGGAAGGAACACTCCCAAACTCATTCTACGAGGCCACCATCACCCTGGTACCAAAACCAAACAAAGTTACTACAAAAAAAGAAAATTACAGACCAACATTACTGATGAATATAGATGCAAAAATCCTCAAAAAATACTAGCAAATAGAATCCGACAATGCATTAAAAGGTTCATACACCATGACCAAGTTGGATTTATCCCAGGGATGCAAGGATTCTTCAATATATGCAAATCAATCAATGTGATAGACCATATTAACAAATCGAAGAATAAAAACCATATGATCATCTCAATAGATGCAGAAAAAGCTTTCGACGAAATTCAACACCCATTTATGATAAAAAACCCTCCAGAAAGTAGGCACAGAGGAAACCTACCTCAACATAATAAAGGCCATATATGACAAACCCACAGCAAACATCATTCTCAATGGTGAAAAAAATGAAAGCATTTCCTCTAAGTTCAGGAAAAAGACAAGGATGTCCACTCTCGCCACTATTATTCAACATCGTTTTGGAAGTCCTAGCCATGGCAATCAGAGAAGAAAAAGAAATAAGAGGAATACAAATTGGAAAAGAAGAAGTAAAACTGACACTGTTTGCAGATGACATCATACTATACATAGGTAATCCTAAAGTTGCCTTTAGAAAACGACTAGAGCTAATCAATGAATTTGGTAAAGTTGCAGGATACAAAATTAATGCCCAGAAATCTCTTGCATTCCCATACAACTAACTATGAAAGATCAGAAAGAGAAATTAAGGAAACAATCCCATTCACCATTGCAACAAAAAGAATAAAATACCTAGGAATAAACCTACCTAAGGAGGTAAAAGACCTGTACTCAGAAAACTATAAGACACTGATGAAAGAAATCAAAGATACCAAAAACAGATGAAGAGATACACCATGTTCTTGGATTGGAAGAATCAACATTGTGAAAATGACTATACTACCCAAAGCAATCTAGAGATTCAGTGTAATCCCTCACAAATTACCAATGGCATTTTTTACAGAACTAGAACAAAAAAATCTTAAAATTTGTATGGAGACACAAAAGACCCTGAATAGCCAAAGCACTCTTTAGGAAAAAAAGAAAACAGAGCTGGAGGAATCAGACTCCCTGACTTCAGACTATACTACAAAGCTACAGCAATCAATACAATATGGTACTGGCACAAAAACAGAAATATAGATCAATGGAATAGGATAGAAAGCCCAGAGATAAATCCATGCACCTATGGTCAACTAATCTATGACAAAGGAGGCAATGATATACAATGGAGAAAAGATGGTCTCTTCAATAAGTGGTGCTGCCAAAACTGGACTGCTTCATATAAAAGAATGAAATTAGAACACTCCCTAACACCATACACAAAAATAAACTGAAAATGGATTAAAGACCTAAATGTAAGACCGGACCTTATAAAAGTCTTAGAGGAAAACATAGGCAGAACAGTCTTTGACATAGATCACAGCATGATCTTTTTTGACCCACCTCCTAGAGTAATGGAAATAAAAACAAAAATAATGATTCACTTTGTTATACAACAGAAACTAACACACCATTGTAAAGCCATTATACTCCGATAAAGATGTTAAAAATAAATAAATAAATAAACAAATGGGACCTAATGAAACTTAAAAGCTTTTGCACAGCAAAGGAAACTATAAACAAGATGAAAAGACAACCCTCAGAATGGGAGAAATTATTTGCAAACGAATCAGTGGACAAAGGATTAATCTCCAAAATATATAAACAGCACATTCAGCTCAATACTAAAGAAACAAACAACCCAATCCAAAAATGGGCAGAAGATCTAAATAGACATCTCTCCAAAGAAGACATAAAGATGGCCAAGAGGCACATGAAAAGATGCTCAACATCACTAATTATTAGAGAAATGCAAATCAAAACTACAATGAGGTATCACCTCACACTGGTTAGAATGGGCATCATCAGAAAATCTACAAACAACAAATGTTGGAGAGGGTGTGGAGAAAAGGGAACCCTCTTGCACTGTTGGTGGGAATGTAAATTGATACAGCCACTATGGAGAACATAGTTAAAAAACTAAAAATAGAATTACAATATGACCCAGCAACCCCACTACTGGGTATATACTCAGAGAAAACCATAATTCAAAAAGACACATGTGCCCCAATGTTCATTGCAGTACTATTTACAATAGCCAGGTCATGGAATCAACCTAGTTGTCCATCAACAGACGAATGGATAAAGATGTGGTACATATATACAATGGAATATCAGCCAGCCATAAAAAGAAACGAAATTAGGTCATTTGTAGAGATATGGATGGACCTAGAGACTGTCATACAGAGTGAAGTAAGTCAAAAAGAGAAAAATAAGTATCGTATATTACTGTATATATGTGGAATCTAGAATAATGGTACAGATGAACCGGTTTGCAAGGCAGAAATAGAGACATAGATGTAGAGAAAAAACTTATGGACACCAAGGGGGGGAATCTGGGGGTGGTGGTGATGGTGGTGGGATTAATTGGGAGATTGGGATTGACATATATTCACTAATATCTATAAAATAGATAACTAGTAAGAACCTGCTGTATAAAAAAATAAAATTCAAATGAAAGTAAAGTAAATGACTAATTAGAACCTACTGTATAGCACAGGGAACTCTACTCAATACTCTGTAATGACTTACATGGGAAAAGAATCTAAAAAATCGTGGATATATGTATACGTATAACTGACACACTTTGCTGTACACCTGAAAGTAACACAACATTGTAAATCAACTATGCTCTAATAAAAATTTAAAAGCAAAACAATAACAGTGGAAATGTTTGGAAATCAGAACTGATTCAGCCATAGAGATTTACAGTCATTAGAGTAACAGGATGATGATGAGCCAGCGTCAACCAGAAAAGGTTAAAACATGTTTTGCCACTTTGTTCTCTGCTCAAAGAAGCCCTCTGTTGATTTCCTTCTCTCTATGGGAGGAAGCCTAATCTTCTCGGGTTGGCCTCCAGGGATTCCCAGTACCTCCCTCCTGTACGAAGCCTTCTCTGACCCTTTCAAATAGTGAATCACCTCTTGCTCTAGTCTCCCGCAGCCATCTAGTACTGACTTGCTGTACTTTAGTTCCCTGTTTCACATATCTATTTCTTCCATTAGACTGTGAGCTCTCCAAAGATAGGAGCTGTGCTTCATTCGTCTCACAGTTGGTATTCACTTTGTATGCGTTGCATGTATATGATAACGAGTTATTTTTATTTATTATTAAATAAATTTAATAATATTAAATTTAATAATGTTAAATTATTTCCAATGGCTGAGCCATTTCAAACAACTGGCTTTGACCACATCACTAGTTCAATTTCCAGTTTGCTTGGGACAAGGGTGAGGGTGGGTTACATAAAGTTGGTTGTTTACCAGTTGCCAAATTGTAGGACAGTGGAGAGTTCAACTGATGATGAAATCACTTGTAATGTAGCTTAAACTTTCACAGTGAGAATTAATGTCCTTCAAATGTATTGAAACTAAGCTAAGATGAAGCATCTGTACCACTGTTGGGCACACTTAAAACCTAATGAAGGAAGTGGGAAATGACCAGGAAGTATTTCATGATGTCTTGAGGCAGGCCTACCTGAACTTCAAAAACAATCAAGAAACAAGCAGATCACCTTGAGGTTTTTTCCTTTGTCTCAGTCCAGCTCTCCATCCTTCCATCCATCCATCCATCCATCCTTCCATCAATCCATCCAACAGCCCTTGAACTGTATATCCAACATCTAGCCATCCATTCATCCCTGATCTATCCATATATCCAACATCCCTTCATCCATCCAGCCACCCACCTATTTAACTAATGTAACTATGGAACTTTAATATTCTTGGAATCTTAAAGGCAAATGAACTCTACAGTTAATCTAGCTCTCAAATTGAGTGTCACGTGAAAATTCTGGTGGGGAATATGGAAATCTGATATTTAACAATTATTGAGTTGCACTAAGCATCCCTTCTTTTAAAAACCTTCCTAGATCTTTTCAGTTCTGCCTTCCCTCTCACTTCAGATTCCAAATCATTCTCAAACATCAGTCCTGTCACCCTCCTACACAAGTTTCTTCTCAGTGAACATTGGTAAGGATTTGCAGGGAGGGAGGCTTCCTCCTCAACATGAAGGTGGGAATTCTGCTGTAGTCTTTTGATAGACATGGAGAAATGACAAGGAGGTTTTAGGCAGGATGTGACAAAGGGAAGCACACCTTAAAACTCACCTCCTCCCCTGAAAACTCCCTGAGGCTTCACTAGCTCCCAATTCCTTAAGGAAGGTACCAAGGGACAACCAACAGATCAAGAATAACAAATATCTGAAAGCTTTATGGGAGGTTGTTGCCCCATGAAGCCAAGCTTCATATGCAACTTTGCTGAATTTCCAAGCAAGGAGAACAGCGTAGCATGAAATGGCACTGTAACTCAGTCCCACGTTGGCATGAGTCTGCGATTCCTGGGAGAAGTGAATTAATGCAGTTGAGTGCCCAAGTGGGATACATTGCCCAGAGAGGGCTAGCAGCCTTCCTCCCATCCCCAGGCCCTTCACTGTCTCCTCCATACACCCTTTGATTCCCTTGTCATTTCCTTTTGTGTACGTACGTTCTATAGATAGTTTATTTGTGGTTACCATGGGGGTTACATGCAACATCCTAAAGTTATGACAATCTGTCTTTAATTGATACCAACTTAAATTCAATCACATAAAAAATTCTACTCCTTTACAGCTCCACCCACTCACTACTTTATGTTATTGATGTCACAAATTACACCTTTATGTATTTTATACCCATTAACATATATTTATATTTTAATGCATTTGTCTCTTAAATCCATTAGAAAATACAAAGTGGAGTTGTAAGCCAGAATTAAACTTAATTTTTAAAATATTTGTCCATATATTTACCTTTATTGGAGAACTTTATATTTTCATATGGCTTCAAATTGCCATCTAGCATTCTTTCATTTCAACTTGAAGGACTTCCTTTAGCATTTCTCTCAGGGTACATCTAGTGGGAATGAATTCCCTCAGCTTTTGTTTGAGCATGACTTAATATCTCCCTTATTTTTGAAGGACAATTTTTCTGGATACAGAATTCTCAGCTGACAGTTTGCTTTTCATTCAGTGTTTTAAATATACAACCCCCCTATCTTCTGACCTACAAGAAATTAAAGGTTTCTTAAGGTTTCTGCTGAGAAATCTGATGATAGTCTTATGGGGAATCCTTTATATATCCAAGGCATTTTTCCCTTGCTGCTTTCAAGATTTTTCTTTGTCATTCTCTTTTGACTGTTTAATTATAATGTGCCTTCATTTGGTTCTTTTTGGGTTTATACTCCTTGGAATTTACTGAGCTTCTTGGATTTGTATATCTATGTCTTTCCTCAAATTTCAGAAGATTTTAGCCATTATTTCTTCAAATAATCTCTGCCCCTTTCTCTCTTCTCCTTCTGGAACTCCCATAATGTGTACAATGGTCTGTTTAATAGTATCACATAAGTCCCTTAGGCTCTGGTCACTTTTATTCATTCTTTTCTGTTTTTGCTTCTCAGACTTGATAATTTCAAATAATCTGTCTTCAACTTTGCTGATGTTATGCCTGTTTGAATCTGCCTTGGAAATCCTCTAGTGAATTTGGAATTCATTTATTTTCTTTTTCAGCATCATAATTTTTTGTTTCTTTTTCATAATTTCTATATTTTATTGATATTCTCATTTTGTTCATATATTGTTTTCCTGATGTTTTAGTCTGCTCATGCTGCCATAAAAAATACCACAGACTCAGTGGCTTAAACAACAGAAATTTATTTTCTCATACTTCTGGAGGGTGGAAGTCTGAGATTACGGCACTAGCATGATGGAATTCTGCACCTTCTTGCTGTGTCCATACATGGCAGAGAGAGGAAGAAAGTATGAGAAAACTCTCTGGCATTTCTTCTTATAAGAGCACTAATCCCACCATGAGAGCCCCACCCACATGACCTCATCTAAACCTAATTACCTCACAAAGGCCCCATCTCCAAATACCATCACACTGGGGGTTAGGACTTCAATATATGAATGGGGATTGGGGGGCACATTTCAGTACACAGCACTTTATTTCCTTTGGTTCTTTGTATTATATTTTACTTCAGCTCTTTAAGCATATTGAAGACAGCTGTTTTGAAGTTTTTGTCTAGTAAGCCCAGTATGTGTGTCTCTTCAGGGACAGTTTCTGGAGATGTATTGTTCCTTTTATCAGGCTAGTTTTTCCTGTGTTTTTTTTTTTTTTTTTATAACTTTTGATGTGATCTTTTTTTGAAAATTGGGCATTTGAAAAGGCAACTACCTCTTCCAGTCTCTGCACACTAGCGTGAAGACCTTCACTAGTTAGCAGGTACCTGAGCCTTGGGGTCAGTCCAGGGTTAAGGCTTTTAAGTTCTTCTCAGGTATTTTCTGGAAATGCATCCTGTCTGGGCTTGCTTATGTATGATTTTATTATTTTATATCCTCCAACTGCTTTTATTTATTTATTTGTTTATTTATTTATTTGAAATATAGTTGATTTACAATACTGTGTTAGTTTCCAGTGTACAGCAAAGTAATTCAGTTATATATTTTTTCAGATTCTTTTCCATTATAGGTTATTACAAGATACTGAATATAGTTCCCTGTTCTATACAGTAAATCCTTGTTGTTTAGCTATTTTATATATGTAGTATGTATCTGTTAATCCCATACTCGTAATTTATCCCTCCATCTCCCCTTTCCCCTTTGGTAACCATAAGTTTGCTTTCTATGTCTGTGAGTCTATTTCTATTTTGTAAATAAATTATTTGTATTATTTTTTAGATTCCACATGTAAGTGATATCATATGGTATTTGTCTTTCTCTTTCTGACTTACTTCACTTAGTATGATACTCTCTAGGTCCATCCATGTTGCTGCAAATGGCAATACTGCATTCTTTTTATGGCTGAGTAATATTCCATTGTATATATGTACCACATCTTCTTTATCCATTCATCTGTTGATGCACACTTAGGTTGCTTCCATGTCTTGGCTATTGTAAATAGTTCCCCAGCTGCTTTTAAATATCTTAATTTCCCAAAAATCTCATCCCTGCTTCTTCTTGGGCCCTTGGATATTCTATATTGTACTCATTTGCTCATAATCTCTTGCTCCCAGGCATCCACACGTCAGCAGTTCTCCTGCAATCTTCAGGTGCTGCAGCACCTGCCATTGCCTCCACGGCTTCCAGCCTGAAATGCAAACTATTTCACCGTTCCTCATCTGTGCTCTGAGTCAGGTGATACAGAAACCAGTTCCTCAGGTATCCCACAGAGAGGTCAGAATATTGCAAACAAGTTCCACTCTGCTCCTTCTGTCCCAAGGGAGGGAAACAGGAATTGGGTTGATTCCCCCATGACCATACTGCACCACACTGGGGAAGGGGTGAGGCAAGGGTGAGTAAAATATCATGAAATTTCTGGCCATTTTGAATGTAGCTTTTACTTGATTGGGAATTTGCTTGGTTGCTACTGATCTTTAACTGGTTTCTGGAACTCCTATAAAGTTATTGTAGTCAGTCCTTAGTTGTTTATTTGATGTTTCTGTGAGGACCTGGAGCATCCTAGTCCACCATTTTGCTGACATCACCTGTTTGCACGTATTATTAATCATTGAATAAACAACGCATGGTACATAGGAAGTGCTTAACAAATGTTTTCTGAATTGAATTTTAATCTAACTTGCATTATTCATTATTGCTTCAGGTATATTAGACTTGAATCCTCACCTCGATTGTAAGCTCCCTAGGGTAGGGAATCATTCGTAATTTCTGCTGTGTTTACAGAGAATAGATGCTTAACATCTGCCTATTTTGCTCAAAGTAAGCAGACTTGGATCTCATTAGATGATACATAAAAATAAATGGATTGGAGATATATATATATATACATACACACACAATGGAATATTACTCAGCCATAAAAAGGAATGAAATTGGGTCATTTGTAGAGAGGTGGATGGACCTAGAGACTGTTATACAGAGTGTAGTAAGTCAGAAAGAGAAAAGCAAATATTGTATATTACCACATATATGTGGACTCTGAAAAAATTGGTATAGCTGATCTTATTTACAAAGCAGAAATAGAGACACAGACGTAGAGAACAAACGTATGGATACCAAAGGAAAAGGGGGAGGGGTGGGATGAATTGGGAGATTGGGATTGACGTATATACACTATTGATACTATGTATAAATAGATACCTAATGAGAACCTGCTGTATAGCACAGGGAACTCTACTCAATGCTCTGTAGTGACCTAAATGGCAAGGAAATCCAAAAAAGAGGTTTTATATATATATATATATATATATATAGCTGATTCCCTTTGCTGTACAGTAGAAACTAACACAACCTTGTAAAACAACTATACTCCAATAAATTTTTTTTTTTTTTTTTTTTTGCGGCACGCGGGCCTCTCACTGTTGTGGCCTCTCCCGTTGCGGAGTACAGGCTCCGGACGCGCAGGCTCAGCAGCCATGGCTCACGGACCCAGCCGCTCCGCGGCCTGTGGGATCTTCCCGGACCGGGGCACGAACCCATGTTCCCTGCATTGGCAGGCGGACTCTCAACCACTGCACCACCTGGGAAGCCCCAATAAAAATTTTTTTTAAAATGGATTGGAGGGGGGACCTTGAAGATGGCGGAAGAGTAAGACGCGGAGATCGCCTTCCTCCCCACGGATACACCAGAAATACATCCACACGTGGAACAACTCCTACAGAACTCCTACTGAAGGCTGGCAGAAGACCTCAGACCTCCCAAAAGGCAAGAAACTCCCCACGTAACTGGGTAGGGCAAAAGAAAAAACAGAGACAAAAGAATAAGGACGGCACCTGCACCAGTGGGAGGGAGCTGTGAAGGAGGAAAAGTTTCCACACACTAGGAAGCCCCTCCGTGGGCGGAGACTGCGGGAGGCAGAGGGGGGAGTTTCGGGACCGCGGAGTAGTGCACAGCGACGGGTGCGGAGGGCAAAGCGGGGAGATTCCTGCACAGACGATCGGCGCCGACCAGCACTCACCAACCCGAGAGGCTTCTCTGCTCACCCGCCGGGGCGGGCGGGGCTGCGAGCTGAGGCTCGGGTTTCGGTTTTGGACGGAGCTCAGGGAGAGGACTGGGGTTGGCGGCTTGAACATAGCCTGAAGGGGTTAGTGCACCACGACTAGCCGGGAGGGAGTTCGGGGAAAAGCCTGCACCGGCGAAGAGGCAAGAGACTTTTTCTTCCCTCTTTGTTTCCTGGTGCGCGAGGAGAGGGGTTTAAGAGCGCTGCTTAAAGGAACTCCAGAGACGGGCGCGAGCCGCGGCTAAAAGCGCGAACCCCAGAGACGGGCGCGAGCCGCGGCTAAAACCGCGGACCCCAGAGACGGGCGGGAGACGCTAAGGCTGCTGCTGCCGCCACCAAGGGGCCTGTGTGCGAGCACAGGTCACTCTCCACACCCCTCTTCCGCGGAGCCTGTGCAGCCCGCCACTGCCAGGTTCCCGGGATCCAGGGACAACTTCCCCGGGACAGCGCATGGCGGGCCTCAGGCTGGTGCAACGTCACGCCGGCCTCTGCCGCAACGTCACGCTGCCTCTGCCGCCGCAGGCCAGCCCCGCACGCAGTGCCCCTCCTTCCCCCATCCCCCAACCCCCGGCCTGAGTGAGCCGGAGGCCCCGAATCAGCGGCTCCTTTAACCCCGTCCTGTCTGAGCAAAAAAACAGACGCCCTCCAGCGACCTACACGCAGAGGCAGGGCCAAATCCAAAGCTGAGCTCCTGTGAGCTGTGAGAACAGAGAAGAGAAAGGGAAATCTCTCCCAGCAGCCACAGAAGCAGCGGATTAAAGCTCCACAATCAACTTGATATACCCTGCATCTGTGGAATACCTGAATAGACAAGGAATGATCCCAAATTGAAGAGGTGGAATTTAGGAGCGAGATCTATGATTTTTTTCCCTTTTCCTCTGTTTGTGAATGTGTACGTGTATGCTTCTGTGTGAGATCTGGTCTGTATACTCTTGCTTCCACCATTTGTCCTAGGGCTCTATCCGTCCATGACTTTTTTTTAAAAATTCTTTTTCTTAATAATTAAGTTTAATTGTAATAACTTTATTATACTTTACCTTCGTTCTTTCTTTCTTTCCTTCCTTCCTTCCCTCCTTTAGACAACAAATCACCCCAAATTGAGGAGGTGGTCTCAGGGAGCAGGATTTATGATTTTTCCCCCTTTACCTCTTTTTGTGAAGGTGTATGTGTATGCTTCTGTGTAAGATTTTCTCTGTATAGCTTTGCTTCCAACATTTGTCCTAAGGTTCTATCCGTCCCCCTTTTTTTTTTTTCTAAATATTTTTTAATTCAATAACTATATTATACTTTATTTTATTTTTACTGTATCATCTTTCTTTCTGTCTTTTTTCCTTCTTTCCCTCCTTCCTTCCTTCCTCCCTCCCTCCCTCCCTCCCTCCTTTCTTTCCTTCTTTGCTTCTTCCTTCCTTCCTTTCCTCCTTTCCTTCTTTCTTTACTCATACTTCTACTAATTCTCCCTACTTTTTCTCCCTTTTATTCTGAGCTGTGTGGATGAAAGGCTCTTGGTGCTCCAGCCAGGAGTCAGGGCTCTGCCTCTGACGTAGGAGAGCCAACTTCAGGACACTGGTCAACAAGAGACCTCCCAGCTCCACATAATATTAAACGGTGGAAATATCCCAGAGACCTCCATCTTAACACCAGCACCCAGCTTCACTCAACGACCAGCAAGCCACAGTGCTGGACAACCTATGCCAAACAACTAGCAAAACAGGAACACAACCCCACCCATTAGCAGAGAGGCTGCCTAAAATCATAATAAGGCCACAGACACCCCAAAACACACCACCAGACGTGAACCTGCCCACTAGAGAGACAAGACCCAGCCTCATCCAGCACAACACAGGCACTAGTCCCCTCCACCAGGAAGCCTACACAACCCACTGAAACAATCTTAGCCACTGGAGACAGACATCAAAAACAACGGGAACTACAAACGTGCAGCCTGCAAAAAGGAGACCCCAAACACAGTAAGATAAGCAAAATGAGAAGACAGAAAAACACACAGCAGATGAAGGAGCAAGATAAAAACCCACCAGACCTAACAAATGAAGAGGAAATAGGCAATCTACCTGAAAAAGAATTCAGAATAATGATAGTAAGGATGATCCGAAATCTTGGAAGTAGAATGGACAAAATGCAAGAAACAGTTAACAAGGACCTACAAGAACTAAAGATGAAACAAGCAACGATGAACAATGCAATAAATGAAATTAAAATCACTCTAGATAGGATCAATAGCAGAATAACTGAGGCAGAAGAACGGATAAGTGACCTGGAAGATAAAGTAGTGGAAATAACTACTGCAGAGCAGAATAAAGAAAAAAGAATGAAAAGAACTGAGGACAGTCTCAGAGACCTCTGGGACAACATGAAACGCACCAACATTCGAATTATAGGGGTTCCAGAAGAAGAAGAAAGAAAGAAAGGGACTGAGAAAATATTTGAAGAGATTATAGTTGAAAACTTCCCTAATATGGGAAAGGAAATAGTTAATCAAGTCCAGGAAGCACAGAGGGTCCCATACAGGATAAATACAAGGAGAAACACGCCAAGACACATATTAATCAAACTGTCAAAAATTAAATACAAAGAAAGCATATTAAAAGCAGCAAGGGAAAAACAACAAATAACACACAAGGGAATCCCCATAAGGTTAACAGCTGATCTCTCAGCAGAAACCCTACAAGCCAGAAGGGAGTGGCAGGACATACTGAAAGTGATGAAGGAGAATAGCCTGCAACCAAGACTACTCTACCCAGCAAGGATCTCATTCACATTTGATGGAGAAATTAAAACCTTTACAGACAAGCAAAAGCTGAGAGAGTTCAGCACCACCAAACCAGCTTTACAACAAATGCTAAAGG
The DNA here is from genome assembly GCF_963924675.1 of Phocoena phocoena. Classification (NCBI taxonomy): domain Eukaryota; kingdom Metazoa; phylum Chordata; class Mammalia; order Artiodactyla; family Phocoenidae; genus Phocoena; species Phocoena phocoena. Next base: position 93,737,332 of record NC_089240.1, on the reverse strand, counting down.
AACTTCTCTAGACACGAAACACAAGAGAAGGAAATGACCTATAGTAGCGAACCCAAAACAATATATAAAATGGAAGTAGGAACATACATATCGATAATTACCTTAAATGTAAATGGACTAAATGCTCCCACCAAGAGACACAGATTGGCTGAATGGATACAAAAACAAGACCCTTATATATGCTGTCTACAAGAGACCCACTTCAGAACTAGAGACACATACAGACTGAAAGTAAGGGGATGGAAAAAGATATTCCATGCAAATGGAAACCAAAAGAAAGCTGGAGTAGCCATTCTCATATCAGACAAAATAGACTTTAAAATAAGGACTATTAAAAGGGACAAAGAAGGACACTACATAATGATCAAGGGATCGATCCAAGAAGAAGATATAACAATTGTAAATATTTATGCACCCAACATAGGAGCACCTCAATACATAAGGCAAATACTAACAACCATAAAAGGGGAGATCAACAGTAACACATTCATAGTAGGGGACTTTAACACCCCACTTTCACCCATGGACAGATCATCCAAAATGAAAATAAATAAGGAAACACAAGCTTTAAATGATACATTAAACAAGATGGACTTAATTGATATTTATAGGACACTCCATCCAAAAACAACAGAATACACATTTTTCTCAAGTGCTCATGGAACATTCTCCAGGATAGATCATATCTTGGGTCACAAATCAAGCCTTGGTAAATTTAAGAAAACTGAAATTGTATCAAGTATCTTTTCCGACCACAACGCCATGAGACTAGATATCAATTACAGGAAAAGATCTGTAAAAAATACAAACACATGGAGGCTAAACAATACACTACTTAATAATGAAGTGATCACTGAAGAAATCAAAGAGGAAATAAAAAAATACCTAGAAACAAATGACAATGGAGACACAACGACCCAAAACCTATGGGATGCAGCAAAAGCAGTTCTAAGGGGGAAGTTTATAGCAATACAAGCCCACCTTAAGAAGCAGGAAACATCTCGAATAAACAACCTAACCTTGCACCTCAAGCAATTAGAGAAAGAAGAACAAAAAAACCCCAAAGCTAGCAGAAGGAAAGAAATCATAAAAATCAGATCAGAAATAAATGAAAAAGAAATGAAGGAAACAATAGCAAAGATCAATAAAACTAAAAGATGGTTCTTTGAGAAGATAAACAAAATAGATAAACCACTAGCCAGACTCATCAAGAAAAAAAGGGAGAAGACTCAAATCAATAGAATTAGAAATGAAAAAGGAGAAGTAACAACTGACACTGCAGAAATAAAAAAAATCATGAGAGATTACTACAAGCAACTCTATGCCAATAAAATGGACAATCTGGAAGAAATGGACAAATTCTTAGAAATGCACAACCTGCCAAGACTGAATCAGGAAGAAATAGAAAATATGAACAGACCAATCACAAGCACTGAAATTGAAACTGTGATTAAAAACCTTCCAACAAACAAAAGCCCAGGACCAGATGGCTTCACAGGTGAATTCTATCAAACGTTTAGAGAAGAGCTAACACCTATCCTTCTCAAACTCTTCCAAAATATAGCAGAGGGAGGAACACTCCCAAATTCCTTCTACGAAGCCACCATCACCTTGATACCAAAACCAGACAAGGATGTCACAAAGAAAGAAAACTACAGGCCAATATCACTGATGAACATAGATGCAAAAATCCTCAACAAAATACTAGCAAACAGAATCCAACAGCACATTAAAAGGATCATACACCATGATCAAGTGGGGTTTATTCCAGGAATGCAAGGATTCTTCAATATACGCAAATCTATCAATGTGATACACCATATTAACAAATTGAAGGAGAAAAACCATATGATCATCTCAATAGATGCAGAGAAAGCTTTCGACAAAATTCAACACCCATTTATGATAAAAACCCTCCAGAAAGTAGGCATAGAGGGAACTTTCCTAAACATAATAAAAGCCATATATGACAAGCCCACAGCAAACATCATCCTCAATGGTGAAAAACTGAAAGCATTTCCACTAAGATCAGGAACAAGACAAGGTTGCCCACTCTCACCACTCTTATTCAACATAGTTTTGGAAGTTTTAGCCACAGCAATCAGAGAAGAAAAGGAAATAAAAGGAATCCAAATCGGAAAAGAAGAAGTAAAGCTGTCACTGTTTGCAGATGACATGATACTATACATAGAGAATCCTAAAGATGCTACCAGAAAACTACTAGAGCTAATCAATGAATCTGGTAAAGTAGCAGGATACAAAATTAATGCACAGAAATCTCTGGCATTCCTATATACTAATGATGAAAAATCTGAAAGTGAAATCAAGAAAACACTCCCATTTACCATTGCAACAAAAAGAATAAAATATCTAGGAATAAACCTACCTAAGGATACGAAAGACCTGTATGCAGAAAATTATAAGACACTGATGAAAGAAATTAAAGATGATACAAATAGATGGAGAGATATACCATGTTCTTGGATGGGAAGAATCAACATTGTGAAAATGACTCTACTACCCAAAGCAATCTACAGATTCAATGCAATCCCTATCAAACTACCACTGGCATTTTTCACAGAACTAGAACAAAAAATTTCGCAATTTGTATGGAAACACAAAAGACCCCGAATAGCCAAAGCAATCTTGAGAACGAAAAAAGGAGCTGGAGGAATAAGGCTCCCTGACTTCAGACTATATTACAAAGCAACAGTAATCAAGACAGTATGGTACTGGCACAAAAACAGAAAGATAGATCAGTGGAACAGGATAGAAAGCCCAGAGATAAACCCACGCACATATGGACACCTTATCTTTGATAAAGGAGGCAGGAATGTACAGTGGAGAAAGGACAGCCTCTTCAATAAATGGTGCTGGGAAAACTGGACAGGTACATGTAAAAGTATGAGATTAGATCACTCCCTAACACCATACACAAAAATAAGCTCAAAATGGATTAAAGACCTAAATGTAAGGCCAGAAACTATCAAACTCTTAGAAGAAAACATAGGAAGAACACTCTATGACATAAATCACAGCAAGATCCTTTCTGACCCACCTCCTAGAGTAATGGAAATAAAAACAAAAATAAACAAATGGGACCTAATGAAACTTCAAAGCTTTTGCACAGCAAAGGAAACCATAACCAAGACCAAAAGACAACCCTCAGAATGGGAGAAAACATTTGCAAATGAAGCAACTGACAAAAGATTAATCTCCAAAATTTACAAGCAGCTCATGCAGCTCAATAACAAAAAAACAAACAACCCCATCCAAAAATGGGCAGAAGACCTAAATAGACATTTCTCCAAAGAAGATATACAGAATGCCAACAAACACATGAAAGAATGCTCAACATCATTAATCATTAGAGAAATGCAAATCAAAACTACAATGAGATATCATCTCACACCAGTCAGAATGGCCATCATCAAAAAATCTAGAAACAATAAATGCTGGAGAGGGTGTGGAGAAAAGGGGACACTCTTGCACTGCTGGTGGGAATGTGAATTGGTTCAGCCACTGTGGAGAACAGTATGGAGGTTCCTTAAAAAACTACAAATAGAATTACCATATGACCCAGCAATCCCACTACTTGGCATATACCCTGAGAAAACCAAAATTCAAAAAGAGTCATGTACCAAAATGTTCATTGCAGCTCTATTTACAATAGCCAGGACATGGAAACAACCTAAGCGCCCATCATCGGATGAATGGATAAAGAAGATGTGGCACATATACACAATGGAATATTACTCAGCCTTAAAAAGAAATGAAATTGAGCTATTTGTAATGAGATGGATAGACCTAGAGTCTGTCATACAGAGTGAAGTAAGTCAGAAAGAAAAAGACAAATACCGTATGCTAACACATATATATGGAATTTAAGGGAAAAAAATGTCATGAAGAACCTAGGGGTAAGATAGGAATAAAGACGCAGACCTACTGGAGAACGGACTTGAGGGTATGGGGAGGGGGAGGGGTGAGTTTTGACAGGGCGAGAGAGAGTCATGGACATATACACACTAACAAACGTAGTAAGGTAGATAGCTGGGGGGAAGCAGCCGCAAGGCACAGGGATATTAGCTCGGTGCTTTGTGACAGCCTGGAAGGGTGGGATGGGGAGAGTGGGAGGGAGGGAGACGCAAGAGGGAAGACATATGGGAACATATGTATATGTATAGCTGATTCACTTTGTTATAAAGCAGAAACTAACACACCATTGTAAAGCAATTATACCCCAATAAAGATGTTTAAAAAAAAAAAAATGGATTGGAGCCATATATTGCCCTCATCTCACTCCCAGGAGGTAAAAATAAATCTAGGTCTAGCCTCTACTCTGCCCCATACCAAACTCACATTCATTTCCAGCCAAAAGCAGGGACTACTGTCCTTGTTGAATTTTTACTATTTAGCATCGTGAGTACCAAAGGAAACACCAATTTTAGAATAAAAGTAATAGGTCAGAAGCTCCTATTTATCTCCAAGAGCCCCTGGGGCAAATGCTTTAATCATCATCTCATAATTATCCCTTCTTTTCTTCCTTCCTTCCTTCCATCCCTCCCTTTTTCCTTCCTTCTTTCTTTCCTCCCTTCCTTCTGCAACTGTATATGTAACAAGCAGTACTGAACAAGAACTGATGATGTGCACATGAGACAAGTAAGGCATGGACCTTGCCCCAAAAGAGTTCACTGAATAGTAATCATATCTATAGTGTCCTCCACTCTATCTGGAATAATGGTTACTCTTTGAAAGAATTCAAATAACTAATTATCTCCCTAGTAACAAAACCAATTTGGGGGGGATAAGTGTGTCCAAGATGGAGGAGTAGGAAGACCCTGGGCTCACGTCCTCCCATGGGCACATCAAAATTACAACTATTTACAGAGCAACTACCTATGAGAAAAATCTAAAGACTAGCAAAAAAGATTTTCCACAACTAAAGCTATAAAGGAACCACAGTGGGATGGGTAAGAAGAGCAGAGACACAATACAGTCAAGACCGACACCCCTGGTTAGGTGACCCACAAACAGGAGGATAATCACAATTGCAGAGGTTCTCTCTAAGGAGTGAGGTGGGCACCCCAGCCTGGGGGTTCTGTACCAGCAAGACAAACCCCCAGAACATTTGGCTTTGAAGGCCAGCAGGGCTTGCCATATAGGAGAGCCTGGGGGCTGTAGAAAACAGAGACTCTGCTCTTAAACGGTTTGCACAAAATCTCATAGGCTTCAAGTCCCAGTGCAGAGGCAGTAATCGGAAAGGAGCCTGGGTCGGACCCACTTGCCGATCTTGGAGAGTGTCCTGGAGAGGCAGAAAGCAACTGGGACTCCCCTGGAGACACAGACACTGATGGAAGCCATTTATTGGAGCTTGTTTTACCATAAGGACACTGGCAAGTGCCATTTCTGAGTCCTCCCTCTAGCCTATTAGTGCCAGGGGCTGATCTGCCCACCAGTAGGCTGGCATCGTCCCAGGCCACCACACTGCCCCAGAGCCAGGCACCTCAGGACCTGGCCCTGCTCACCAGCAGGCTGGGACAAGACCCAGGCTTTCCCTGGCTCCCTAAACCAGCCAACCCAGGACCTGGCCCCAGCCACCAGTGGATCGGCACCAGCCTTGGGATCCCCCTGACCCCACAGCCACCACAGGACCCAACCTGCCCACCAGCCAGCTGGCACCAGCCCTGGGACATTCTGGGCCATGCAGCCACTCATGCTGTGACCCAGCCCCACCCACCAGCAGGCCAGCAGCCACTGCAAAGGCAGAGCCTAGTAGCCAACTAGGCCGGGGGCCAGCCCTGCCTACAAGTGTGCCCACAGCAGTCAGCCCCACCGAAACAGAAGGGCTCACGTAGCCCACATAGGGTTAGAGAGAGAATCTTAAAAGCAGCAAGAGAAAAGCAAGTGGTTATGTACAAGGGAACTCCCATACGGCTATCATCTGGCTTCTAAGCAAAAGTTTGCAGGCCAGAAAGGAGTAGCATGATATATATATTCCAAGTGATGAAAGGAAAAAAACCTAAAACCAAGAATACCCTACCTGGCAAGGCTATCATTCAGATTTGAAGGAGAATTAAAGAGTTTTACAGACAAACAAAAGCTAAAAGAGTTCAGCACCACTAAACCAGCTTTACAAGAAATGGTAAAGGGACCTCCCTAAGCAGAAAAGAAAAGACCACAACTATAAATATAAAAATTATGAAAGGAAAAATTTCACTGGTAAAGGCAAACACACAGTAAAGATAATAGATGAACCATTTATAAAGCTAGTAGAAAGGTTGAAAGATGAAAGTAATAAACTCATCTATATCCACAATAAATATTTAAGGGAGACACAAAACAACTAGTTGTAAAATATGATGTCACAAACATTAAAAATGGGATGGAGTAAAAATGCAGGGTTGTTAGAATTCATTCAAACTTAAGAGATCATCAACTTGTATTCCATGTAAATGGAAGGGAAAAAAAGCTGGGGTAGCAATACTTACATCAGACGAAACAGACGTTAAAACGAAGACTGTAACAACAGACAAAGAAGGACATTACAAAATGATAAAGGAATCAATCCAACAAGAAGATATAACCATTGTAAATATATATCTGCACCCAACATAGGAATACCTAAATTCATAAAGAAAATATTAACAGACATAAAGGGTGAAATGTACAGTAATACAGTGATAATAAGGAACTTTAACACCCTACTTACATCAATGGACAAATCATCCAGACATAAGATCAATAAAGAAACACTAGCCTTAAATAACACATTAGACTAGATGGACTTAATAGATATAAAGAGAGAACAGTCCATCCAAAAGCAGCAGAATACACATTCTTTTCAAGTTCACATGGAACATTCTCCAGAACAGATCACATCCTAGGCCACAAAACAAGTCTCAATAAATTTAAGAAGACTGAAATCATATCAAGCATCTTTTCCGAACACAATGCTATGAGACTAGAAATGAACTAAAGAAAAAAACTGTAAAAAACACAAATGTGAAGCCTAAACAATATGCTAGTAAACATCCAATGGATCACTGAAGAAATCAAAGATGAAATCAAAAAGTACCTGCAGACAAATGAAAACGGAAACACAATGATCCAAATTCTATGTGACACAACAAAAGCAGTTCTAAGCGGGAAAGTTATAGCAATACAAGCTTATCCCAGGAAACAAGAAAAATCGCAAATAATCTAATCTTAAAACTAAAGGAAGTAGAAAAAGAAAAGCAAACAAAACCCAAAGTTAGTAGAAGGAAAGAAGCAATAAAGACCTGGGCAGAAATAAATGAAATGGCGACTAAAAGACTATAGAAAAGATCAATGAAAGTAAGAGCTGGTTCTTTGAAAAGATAAACAAAATTGATACAACTTTAGGCAGATTCATCAAGAAAAAAAGAGAAGCCCCAAATAAATAAAGTCAGAAATGAAAAGAAGTTATAACCAACACCACAGAAATACAAAGGACCACAAAAGGTTACCATGAACAATTATACTCCAATAAAATGGATAACCTAGAAAAAAATGGATAAATTCCTATAAGTGTACAATCTCCTAAACTGGATGAGGAAGAAAAGGAAAATATGAAAAGACTGATCATCAGTAATGAAATTAAATTAGTAATTTAAAAAAACTCCCAAAAAACATAAGTCAGAACCAGAGAGCTACACAGGTGAATTCTACCAAACATTTAAAGAAGAGTTAATGCCTATCCTTCTCAAACTATTCCAAAAAATGGAAGAGAAAGAGAGGAGTGCTTTCAGCCTCATTATATGAGGCCAGTGTAACCCTGATACCAAAACCAGACAGACACCACAAAAAAAGAAAATCATATGTGAATATCACTGATGAACACAGATGAGAATATCTTCAACAAAATATTAGCAAAACAAATCCAACAATAAAAGGATCATATACCATGATCATGTGGGATTTACACCAGGGACGTAAGGATGCTTCAATATCTTCAAATCAATCAATTAGATACAGCACATTAACAAACTGAAGAATAAAAACCATATAATTGTCTCAATAGATGCAGAAAACGCTTTTGACGAAATTAAACATCCATTTATGATAAAAACTCTTACAAACTGGGTATAGAGGGAACGTACCTCAACATAATAAAGGCCATATATAACAAACTTACAGCCAACATCACACTCAATGGTGAAAAGCTGAAAGCATTTCCTCTAAGATCAGGAACAAGCAACAATGCCCATTCTCACCACTTTTATTCAACGTAGTATTGGAAGTCCTACCCATGGCAATCAAACAAGAGAAAGAAATAAAAGGAATCCAATTGGAAAGGAAAAAGAAGAAACTGTCACTATTTGCAGGTGACATGATACTATATATAGAAGATCTTAAATACGCTCACCAAAAAAAATCTATTAGAACTGATAAATGAATTAAAGTTACAGGATATAAAATTCATATACAGAAATCTGTTGCATTTCTATAAATATTAACAAAGTATCAGAAAGAGAAATTAAGAAAACAATCCCATATACAATTGCTCAAAAAGATTAAAATACCTAGGAATAAATCTAACCAAAGAGGTAAAAGACCTGTACTCAGAAAACTATAAGATATTGATGAGAGAAACTGAAGATGACACAAAGAAATGGAAAGACATACCATACTCATGGAGTAGAAGAATCAATATTTTTAAAATGATCATACTACCCAAGGCCATCTACAGATTCAATGCAATCCCTATCAAAATACCAACGGCATTTTTCGCAGAATTAGAACAAATAATCCTAAAATTTGTATGGAAACACTAAAGACCCTGGACAGCTAAAACAATCTTGAGGAAGAAGAACAAATCTGGAGGTAGTACACGCCCTGATTTCAAACTATACTACAAGGCTACAGTAATCAAAACAGTATGGTACTTGCACAAAAACAGACACATAGATCAATGAAACAGAATAGAGAGCTCAGAAATGAATTCACACTTATATTGTCAATTAATCTCTGACAAAGGAGGCAAGAATATACAATGGGGAAAAGGCGGCCTTTTTAAATAAATAGTGTTGGGGAAACTGGACAGCTACCTGCAAAAGAATCAAACTGGACTACTTTCTCATGCTCTTTACAAAAATAAACTCAAAATGGATTAAAGACTTAAATGTAAGACCTAAAACCATAAAACTCCTAGAAGAAAATGAACATACACAGTATGCTCTTTGGCATCATTCTTGGTAATATTTTTTATATTTCTCCTCAGGCAGGAAAAACAAAAGCAAAAGTAAACAAATGGGACTACCTAAAGCTAATAAGCTTTTGCACAGTGAAGGAAACGATCACCAAAGCAAAAAGGCAGCCTACTGAATGGGAGATGATATTTTCAAATGATATATCTGCTAAGGGGTTAATATCCAAAATACACAAGCAGCTCAAACAACTCAACATCAAAAAAACAAACAACCTGATTAAAAATGGGCAGAGAGTCTGAATAGACATCTTTCCAAAGAAGACATACAGATGACCAACAGGCACATTAAAAAAAGATCAACATCTCTAATTATTATGTAGATGCAAATCAAAACCACAGTGAGATATCACCTCTCACCTGTCAGAATGGCTATTAACAAAAAAGACAAGAAATAACAATAGTTGGAGAGGATGTAGAGAAAAGGGAACACTTGTGCACTGTTGGTGGGAATGTAAATTGGCGTAGCCACTATGGAAAACAGTATGGAGATTCTTCAAAAAATTAAAAATAGATCTACCATACAATCCAGCAATTCCACCTCTGGGTATTTTTCCAAAGAAAATAAAAACACTAATTCGAAGAGATACATGCACCCCTATGTTCATTGCAGCATCATTCACAATAGCCCAGATATGGAAGCAACTTGTGTCCAGTGATAGATGAGTGGATAAAGATGTACATGTGTATAATGGAATTTTACTCAGCCATAGAATAGAATGAAATCTTGCCATCTGCAACAACATGGATGGACCTACAGGGTATTATGCTAAGTGAAATAAATCAGACAGAGAAAGACAAATACTGTTTGATTTCAGTTATGTGTGGAATCTAATAAACAAATGAGCAAAAATAAAAACAGGGAATTCCCTGGTCGTCCAGTGGTTAGGACTCTGTGCTTTCACTGCCAGGGGCCTGGTTTCAATCCCGGTCAGGAACTAAGATCCCACAAGCCGCGCGGGGCAGCCGAAAAGAATTTAAAAAGAAACAAATTAAAACATCTTGGGACTTCCCTGGCAGTCCAGTGGTAAAGAATCCGCCTTCCAATGCAGGGGACATGGGCTGAATCCCTGGTTGGGGAACTAAGATCCCACATGCCACGGGGCAACTAAGCCCACGTGCCACAACTACTGAGCTCGCACGCCTCAACGAGAGAGCCCATGTGCCGCAAACTACAGAGCCCACGCACCCTGGAGCCGGCACGCCACAACTAGAGAGAAGCCCGCACGCTGTAACTAGACAGAGAAGCCCGCGCTCCACAATGAAGACCTGATGCAGCCCAAAAAAATAATAATAAAATAAATAAAAAATAATTTTAATAAAAACCTTGTTTTTTTAAAAAAATTTTTAATTAACAAACAAAAACAGAAGCAGTCTCAGAGATACAGAGGACACACTGGTGGTTGCCAGAGAAGAAGGGAGTTTGTGGTGGGGCGGGGGGATGAGTGAAATTGGTGAAGGAGATTAAGAGGTACAAACTTTCAGTTCTAAAGTAAATTAAGTCACAAGGATGTAATGTACGGCATAAGGAACATAATAATACTGTAATATCTTTGTATGGTGACAGATGCTAACTAGACTTACCGTGGTGATCATTTTGCAATATATAAAAATACCCAATTACTATGATGTACACTTGAAACTAATATAATATTGTTAAGTGAATTACACTTGAATAAAACAATTTGGATCTTGTGATCTCTCCCTTTGCACTCTAGGACACACACATGCGCTTTTAAGTAGGCAAGCTATCAAAATTTCTCTTTCGGATTTTTCCATGTCTCCATTCCGGCACTGTCTCTTCCTGCCCCGGGCAGCTAGTGCACTCTTATTTTTTTAAACATCTTTATTGGAGTATATTAATTCCACCAGGTAACATTTTAGAGAGTTTATGCTGTCTGGCACAATGCCCCCACCTGTTCCCATAGAGGCTTCTCTTCCTGACAGTGCCCTATGCTCTATTTTCACCTCTCCAACACATTCTGTCTTATGGCCCAATTCCAAATGGCTATTTTCTTAGTTCCCAGTTAACTGAAGAAAGAATTTTGCTAAGATACTTATTGGTTTCATTATTGAGCACAGGCTCAGTGAGAATATAGCCTTTCTGATAGCAGCCCAGGGGGAACCATCTCTCAGGGCACCTCCTTCTTCCGATGATGGAGCAACCTGTTTCACCCTCCACTGGTTGTGTACTAGTCTCTTTATGTTACTCTGTCCAGGATTCCCTACCTTTAGATCTCGCAACAATTCTACCCTTGGTAGACAGCCCACTGCCTCTACTTTAGCTCAGACCTTCATCACCTCATGTCTGAGCTATCCTAATAATAGCTCATTTTTATCAACTGCTTACTAAGTGCCAAACACTGCTAGAGGAGCTTGACACAATTTAATCCTCACATAACCCTTTGAGATGAATACTGCTCTTGCCCCCATTTTACTGACGAGGGACCTGAAGCACGGTAACTAGAGTCACATGGCTAACAAGTAGCAGGGCTGGGACACAAGCTCAGGGAACCTTGGCCTCACATTTAACAGTCACACCATAAGACTTCTTTAACTAGAAGGAGAGCATAAAAACAAAGCCTATGGCAACAGCTTCTGTCTCCATTTTTTTGTTGTTGTTTGGAAGATAAAGTTATCACAGATCCAGGAAGTGAGTCCCTGTGAAACAACGTAGCCAGAGGTTTCTTGAAGTAGCTGGCCCTTGAAGGGTGAATGCAATTCAGACAGGAAGAGAGAGCAGCAGTGGGTATTTCAGGCTCCGGGGCATGACATGTGCAAAGGTAAAAAGTGAGAATGCCCCAGTTGTGTGCAGACCAAACTGCAGGAGCAAAGGGTTCCTATGGGAGAAAGTTGGAAGCCCAACGGGAGAGGCATGTTAGGGCCAGGCTACTGCAGTCTTGAATGTCAAGTTAAGGCATTTGAATCTCATGAGTAAGCCAGTGGTCTCCACACTGTGTTCCCTGAGGCCCAGGAAAGAAGGGAGGCTACATTTTTTGGAGCATGTTTACTTTTATTTGCTTTTCATTTTGGGGTTTCAGCTACCTAATATTTTGCTTGAAAAAAGCATCCCCGTAGTAATTGGAAACCAAAGAACAAACAAATGAACAAACAGACTTTGCAAACTACTACTCCAGGAAATGGAAAGCCAGCTATGGTTTTTGACCGTTGGTTTTTATTAAATGGTGTTTTAGAAATATATTCTGCCGATATAATGTAGGGTAGACTAAAGGAGATAATGAGTAGGGGGACCTGCTAGGACCTTGTGGTAACTGTTTAAGTTGACAAGGCCAGTGGCAGTGGGAATGGTTAGAAAAAGGATAGATGTTTGGAACATTCCAACGGATATACATAGAGCATGGTTAACAGCAGGATAACTGACAGGATGTGAGAGTCAGAAAGGAGTTACATCTCTAAAAAGGATATTTCAGCTGGTAAGGAAATATTTGGGGTCAGAGAGACCATTCCAACGTGCCTCAAACCATAACATGTTGGGTGAGCTGTGCTTCTGACTCCTCAGAAGAGAAAACTGGCCTCTATTTGGTTTTCTGGAAAGAAAAACAAACTGACACGTTCGTCTTTAAGAGTGAGTTGGGCAAAATAAGGGACTATTTTTCAAGACTACTCAGACACCAGTTACCAGATATTCCTGTCTGACAAGAAGAGATTCCCTTGGGGGTCCTTAATGGTGAGAAACAAGCTTAGAGAGGAGAAATGTTCTTATAAGCCTGTACCGTCAATGAAGAGCAATAACTATTTTAGATTGGGCTCCAACAAATTGAGCTTGGGAGCTACAGGGCAGCAACCGGATTAGATTCTACAGTCTCTAGAGCACCTAGCACATTACTGATGCTCCATCAGTGTTAAATCAGCCATGGAAAGAAGCATAGCTCCGTATGCGTAGAGTAAGAGAGAAACTGGGTTAGGCCAAATGAGACTCAAGCAGAGGCCTAACGAGAAATGGAATTAAGATCTCATGTTATACCCCTTTTCTACAAGTGGAATGAACACTGGATGGGGGATCCCAAATTCAAGGCTGTTGCCAATTATGTATGTGACTTTGGACGAGTCATTTACTTCTCCAGGCTTCATTCTCCCTGTTGTCAAATGATGAGAGTGATACCTGTCATACAAGGCTGCTGGAAGGGTGGAATTAGATTTTTTAAGTGCTTTAAAAAGCATCAAGTATATACAGAGCACCATGTTTTGATATGGATTTTATATGCCCAGATAGTGGTATATGACCAGAATTTTTATAAATCAAACCACATATTAACATCTTAACATTCTGTTATACGACTATGAAAGAACTTTGCAGTGAACACCTATATGCCCACCACGTCCTTGATATTTAAAGGCACTGTTCAGCAATAGTCTTCCAAAAGAAATTAGCAAAGCAGACTGGCATTCATCGTTTTCTGTAATTTGTGATCATCTTCGTGTTCTAGCCTCTCTAGTTCCTTTGTATTTTCTCGCAGAGGAATCTTTATCTGAGAGAGAACCCAGAACATGTTTGCTGCCAACAAAATGTAGTTTCTCTTTGCTTCTCACGGTTGGGCCTAGGGTACTCATGGCTAGAAAAGGCGGGAGAATAACTGGACTAGATCAGTGAAGGAAGGCATCAGGAAGATTTGGTCCAGTTGGATAAACTGTAATCCACCACTTTCTGGGATCCCACAGAAGAGAAGATTCTATCTTTGGATGCCCATTCCTTACAAAAGTCCTTTCCAATTCATACCCTTTACTATGGGGCACTACGTTGATTACTGAGAAGGCAAATGAGATCTGCTTAACAGATGAATAATAAACTTTTTGACAAT